>NW_009259588.1:478591-508621 GCF_000687185.1 Egretta garzetta
TCCCATTTGCGGCGGCGGGCGAGGGGGATTGTCTGTTGCCTCTTGCAGGACACACTTGTAGGCAACTGCCGATCTCTTTTTATGCTGTGCAAGCTTTTCACAGTCAGACACTATTTTGTGAGAACAAATTCTAATCAGAGCCTACCAGTAATTTCACTTTGCTGGAAATAAATATTATTTAGGAGGCGCTTCTGTCGTCACACAGCTCTAGCTGTTCTTCAGTTTCTGACCAAATCTTCGTAATCTTGGAGTCCTGCGTCCAGCTCTGGAGCCCTCAGCACAAGAAGGACATGGAAGTGTTGGAGTGGGTCCAGAGGAGGGCTACAAAAATGATCCGAGGGCTTGAGCACCTCTCTTATGAGGACAGGCTGAGAGAGTTGGGCTTGTTCAGTCTGGAGAAAAGAAGGCTACGGGGAGACCTGATTACGGCCTTCCAGTACCTAAAGGGGGCCTATAGGAAAGATGGGGAACGTCTTTTTAGTAGGGCCAGCTGTGTTAGGACAAGGGGAAATGGTTTTAAACTAGAACAGGGTAGGTTCAGGCTAGATATAAGGAAGAAATTCTTTATAATGAGGGTGGTAAAACACTGGAACAGGTTGCCCAGAGAGGTAGTGGAGGCCCCATCCCTGGGAACATTCAAGGCCAGGTTGGATGGGGCTCTGAGCAACCTGATCTAGTTAGCAGTGTCCCTGCTCACTGCAGGGGGGTTGGACTAGATGACCTCTAGGGGTCCCTTCCAACCCTAAACATTCTATGATTCTATGATTCTATAACAGGCATTGTTTCCAAGTCACTCAGCCATAAATACTGAAAAAATATCTTATTACAGCTGAATCCTGGAATTTTGTTTTCCTGTTGCTGCTTAGTCACTCCACAAAATTTGAGTCAGTAAAGAAGGCACATAAGAACTTTCCTGTAATCATGAAAATGGTTGTGCATACTTACTGGTATTGCATGAAAGCATTATGAGCCACTTACACTGTATGACAGCTCCAGATGTTTCTGGCTGTGTTTGAGTGAAAATAGAGTATCTGTTACTAAGAGGGCTGTAACTCAAAGCAGCTGATAGGAAATAAATTGCAGTTATTTGCACTATATTTGTATCTGTTGATTTTTTTATTAATCTTTTATGAGAAAGTAGTGGTTATGTTTGGAAGTAGAAGTATCAAATTTATTTTGTCTGTAGGGTCAGCTATCATTTCCAGGGGTTCTATTCTCTTTCTTCCACAGATCAGTGTAAAGTTTTGTTGGTGTTTAGTGTCTTGTCTTCATATTACAGATGAAGACAACTCAATCACTTTATTGAATTCTTTTTTTTTCCATTCAACTTTCTAAAATGATCAGTAATGAACTGTTGTTCATTTTACTGTCAATGAGTCGTAATTGTATTTTACAACTGATGTCACAATATAGAGAAAAGAGAGGAAATTGCATCCCCAGATCTTTGTTTCAAGCTACTTTTAAACCTAGAAAGACAATGCTGTGTTGCCTCTGAACTGGTAACATACTTTAATTTTAGCCAAGGAAGCAAATTAAAAAAAATTGTAAGCAATTGAAAGCAATCCCTTGCAACAAATACACTTGGACAACTTTATTTTTAATATTTTCTAAAAATATGTATAGTATGCATTGACAAGATTAACTCTGTCTTTGTAAGTAAAAAAAATCTTTAGAACTTTGCATGATAATGTAGAGCAAGGCAGTATTTATTAGAACAATATATCTAAAACAATGCTTACATTTATTACTCTCTGTTGATACTACTGGTTTCCAACATGGCTTTTGTAACAGTTGTGGTTATAAATTAGGTTTTTTTCTAAGAAAATTTATTGTGAAATGCTACATGGATTTACCAATAAATAACTTTATAGGGTTCTGCAGGAAGACATGGACAGCGTGGGCCATTAGGACCAAAGGTACCCTATGTAACAAGGAACACTTGAAAGCTAACCTATTTTGCTTGGGCATATATTTTTTATTTCTATATTCACAGCATTTGCCTTAAAAGAGCTTTTGTTTAACATTCATATACTAAGTATGGGACTAATTTTGTTCCTGTTTACACTGGGTACCCACCCAGAATGTGTATTAATAGAATTATTTCACATCCACACCAGAACAGGGAGTAAATACCAGCTGGGCTGTTACATTCCAAGGCACTTGATGTAACATGGCATTTTTGTTTAATTTCTTTAGGACATTTGGCAGTTTCAATTTGTCGTTCATGTATACATCATTCTGGTTTCTAAGGGTTTAAATGTATGCTGTTGAAAGAGAAACCTGCAGCGAGAGACTTTCTGGCATGGTCCCAGAAAATGATAGGAAAACACTCTGGAAGGTGCTGGGGGGAAGGGAGATGTCATGACTACTTTGCCTTGGTTTTGATTTGAGCTCAGTAGTGACTGAGTTTTTCCCCTTTGATGCTGCTGTTGGTTAAGTAATCCATGAGAAAAAATGGAGAGATGAAAACCAGAGAAAAAAATGGCAGATTCACAGAATGGGGCCTTAGACAGGAAGAGGCTTTTTCTATTCCTATGTAAAGCTCAAGTACCACTCAGGTTAATAGCACAGCATGACAACACCTTTTCAGCACCTTAAATGTGGAGTTAAAGAAATTTGAAGTCTTCATTGCCGTGGGAAATGACAGCAACATTGAGGGACCAGGAAATGGAAACGGTAGATGGGGGTCCCTATTCCCTCCTCCTAAAATTTACACCTGAGCACACACAGAACAGGTCACTGACTACCCAGAAAGCACATTGACAGCAATAACTGCATGCATCTGTTTGATAGAACAACAGGAATCAAAGATCTGGCCAGTCCCTTATGTCTCAAGTCTATAGAGCTCAGCTTACAGGGCTGAAAAAAGTCCTTCCTTTGGGTACTACTCCTGTTAATGCTGGAGGACCACATTACTTATGAGTGAAAAAATCAACTATTTGCACAGCTTGTGTCTGTGAAAGACACTGCAAAGGACTGACTAGAATAGATGTGCTCTCACATGTTGCTCTATGGACATGAGTAGGTGCTGAGTCTCCATTTTTTGTTAAGAACTTATTCTCTGCCCTTAACTACAAATTTTGTTTCTAAAATATTGTGGAAATACTGTTTTGCAAAGACTTCAGAAACTGAAGTAGCATGATTCCTAGGATTTAGGAACTGGACTGTCTCTGAAAAGGTGATCATAAACCTTAGCCAAGAGACTTCACCTACACTAAGATTTTAGTTGTTTAATCTTGAGTCATTCATCCCCAAGATCATGGAGACATGGAAAGGAACATACAGTTGCCTGACATCTTACAAAATCAGGCACACCACAGCAAAATTAATATAGAGTAGTTATAATGCACTATCATTCTCATGGGGATAAATTTTACACCCACTTTTCATGGTTATAAATTACTTCACTAGGCAACAGTAGCAAAATACAACCACCACCCACTTCCAAAAACCAAGAGCTAACACATCATGAGGAGTTTAAGGTATAGTTACGTTTCATGCATCCTTCATCCTTCGAATACCCCAGACTAGTAGAGCTGTCAGAGAAGGCCTACTGTGATCAAAGTTTTTCTCTCTTTCCTAGCAAGTAAGTATAGATCCAAATTCTGCTTTCACTTTTGTTATTTCAAAAAGCTGTTTTCATTAAAAAGCAGTACAGTCTTCATGCACTCCTAAAAGACAGTAAGCATAGACATAGAATCATGGAATCACAGAAATGTTTAGGTTGGAAAAGATCTTTAAGATCATCAAGTCCAACCATTAACCTAACACTGCCAACTCTACCACTAAACCATGTCCCTAAGTGCCACATCTAGATGTTTTTTAAATACCTCCAGGGATGTAACTCCACCACTTCCCTGGGCAGCCCGTTCCAATGCTTGACAACCCTTTCGGGGAAGACATTTTTCCTACTGTCCAATCTAAACCTCCCCTGGCGCAACTTAAGACCATTTCCTCTTGTCCTATTACCCGTTACTTGGCAGAAGAGACTGACACCCACCTCGCTACAACCTCCTTTCAGGCAGTTGTAGAGAGTGATAAGGTCTCCCCTCAGCTTCCTGTTCTCCAGGCTAAATAACCCCAGTTCCCTCAGCCGCTCCTCATCAGACTTGTGCTCCAGACCCCTCACCAGCTTTGTTGCCCTTCTTTGGACACGTGATATCTTCTCTATCTCACATGAAATAAACTAAATTGCATGTTCTCTGTCTGTAATGAAGCCAAGGAATCATGTCTACTCAGAGCTAGAGTACTGCAGAATCAGTCCCAAAGCACTCATTACATTGCTCGTGGCATGACGCAGTGGCTGGGTACAGGGGGAGAGCAGTATTGTGGGGGAGGCTGAGTTAACTGAGTTAACTGGATTGAAGGAAGATGGCGGAACGTTTGTGGAGACACAAGGTCATTGTGGCATTTGTAGATCTGGACAATGTTACCATGTGCTGATTTCAGACACCAAAATGAAAGTTCAGACACGTGGCTTGATAGATGCTCAGCAAATGTGTGGTGACCAGAAACTCTAAGATATGGGTGGTAACTGGGAGGTTAAACCCCCAGAACCAATTCACAAACATATGCTGAGCACCACTTTACCAAAAATATGCCCTATTTTTGCTAATAATTTTACTTCATTCAGTCTCTTTGTTTGTAAGGAAAGTAACATACATGTTTAAAATGCTTGTAATTACTGTTCACTTTGATATTTATGCCCTACTGTATCTCCGTTTCAGGGAGAAAGAGGCAACATCGGTCCACCAGGTTCAAAGGTGGGAAATTAATTTAATTTGATCTAAAATCTCAGTCATTTCTTCCTCTTAGTTTCCTTTCTTCTTGTAATGCACTCTGGGAATAATGAAGATTTCTTGCTCTGTCAGCATATTAAAGCCCAGGGAGGCTTCTCTGGCAAAACAGAACGCTTTCTCAGCTGAATTGTGATTATCAGGAGCCAGTGTAGCCTGTTGCTTAAGACTTCTGTTTAAAATATGGTTAAAATTGCATTTAAAATCCTCAGGTGCATGATGCCATGGTGTTTTGTGAGGCCACTTACATTTTCACCAGAACAAAAATGAAAATCAGCAAAGTTTATATAAGCTTTGCTTATATATGGCCCCATACTCCTTAATATCATGGTGTTTAGCTAGCACCCCACACCAGAACACTCCCTGCATGACACATGTCTGTGGTACAGTAGTAGATTCATGCAATGTTGTGCAGAGGCCTCAAGAGCCATGCACAACCCCAATCCAGTATTCATCACAGAGGCCACTGTTGTTGCCTATTTCTGTGCTAGAACCTGCTCATCATTCTGCAGCCAGGCTCCTCCTAATCCATACCTGATCACTCAGGAGATACAAGATTATAGAAACGGTGGTTAGAAGGACCTCCAGAAGTCATCTAGTCCCATATCACATTCAAAGTGGTATTATCACCAATGCTAGATCACATCAGCAATGGATTAGTCTCACTGAGACTTAAATACTTCCAGGGAGGTTACAAAACCTTTGTGGGTATCTTGTTCTGATGCTTCACTATCCTCTTTGGAAAGACAGTTTCCCTAATGTGCAGCCTGTACCTCCCAAGCTGTAATTTGTCCTAGCTGTCTAATTCACCCCATGCACCAGCATGCAACCTAGACCTACTGCTCTGGGTCTTCTAGACATGAAACCCCATTGGCAGGGAAACCTGCCAGTTTACACTGTTTTACACAGTGTTAGTACTGAAATGAATGGAGCTGGAGTCCTTCTTTCCTCTCCCTATCATTATCCCCGCCTGTTCCAGTTTGGACTCCTCTTGGAGCCCACCCCAAGGCTTCTGTTTGTATCTGTGCTGGTTTTTGCCAGTCCCTGGCTGACTCACATGCCTTTTGCAGGCATAAGCTAGCAGAGGACAGTGCTGGGACTCATAGAAAATAAAAAAATAAAATAAAACAAAATAAAATAAAATAAAGTAAAATAAAATAAAATAAAATATTTTGGACAGCACTGAAATCAAAAGTTGCTGCAGGAAACAAGATAAAAGCAATTATGAATATACCCTTCTGCTTGCTGGATATTTACAAGAGTATTATCACAGTCTTCTAGCAGCATCTGCTTGTTTATTTTTTAAAAAAAACAACAATATAGCAGGACTCTGCTTGCCATAAATTCCATCTGCTGTACATATTTTGAGTGTTGCCATTTCACAGAGATATTTGTCAGCATGGTAATTAAAGCTGATGCATTGATGCATAGGACATTATTTTAACTCTTCTTTCTAATCTGTTTGAGACTATAGATTATTTTCTTAATTATTATACATACAAGTGCTTTGTTCTGTGGTCCTTGTTCTAGTAATTACTATTGTTGATGTGATAGATGCATTTCAGACACATGCATCTATTGTAAGTGGAGTGACTACAGTGCTATTGAAAAACAATCTATCTCTTCAATCCTCAGATTAAAAAAGATCTTAGTCCTTTTATATTTGAGCAATATGAGCTTCATTCTTAAAATATGGAGGCAGTTAGAAATAAGGATGTCTCTGGACCGTTATTTACCATAAAGCATCTTACCTATCCTGGATGTTTTTTTCCAAATTAAATTTCATTAGGAAAATCAATTGGTGAAATTATTCAGCATTTGTAATAGTAGGAAGCTGATCTGCAGGTACCAACATGCCTGAAATGACAGCATTCTATTGCAGAAATGCTGTTGGTCCAAGGTTATTTCCTCTGCTCAATTACTTTTGCTGCAGATAGATAAATATAATTATAGATACATATAATTTTACACAAGCACTGATGAGACTTAAGTCCCAAGTACTGTTTTTACTAGTCATGTGCGAGCCTAAATCCCAGTAGTTGCTTAGGTGCCTAAATCCTATTAGCATTCAGAGACACCCTTTATCCTGAACTTGTCTATAAAATGAAAATTAGAGTGCTTCAGAAATTATACCTTGTCTTAACAAAATGACTGTTTATTCCTGAGCCACATTCTTTGCTGATCACGGGCAAAAAATAGAAATAACAGTGAGAATAGTCTTTCTTCATGAAGTGGACACGTGAAATGTTTTATGCTGGTGGTTCTGTAGAAAGGCGTAAGAAGAGAGAGGATTTTGCATCGTATGAACTGCTAATTTGAATTTCTTCTATCACACCGGAAATACAGCAGAGAGGACCATTTGACTTTGAATGCTTTGAAACTCTGTTGTTCTTTAAGACACTCCTATAGAGTATTAGATAATTCCAGTGATTTTATTGGGTCACATCCATCCATTCCAGTATCCTGTGTCCAACAATGTCAAAAGCGTATGCACTTTGACCAGATGCTTAGATCAATTTGACCTTATGAAAGGGCAAGTATTACATCATCGTTCTCCTGAGTGACCTCCTAGGCTCCAACAACTTGTGACTCAGGGACTTTCTCAGCTAGAAATGGTGTCTGAAGCAAAATTAGATCTCTTCAAGTGAACTTGATGTCTCTCCTGGAACTCATTCAAACTTCTGCAACTTACAAGACCTTGGAGCAAGGTGCTCTGCCAACTTAACTACACGTCCCACAAACTTCTTCCAGCTATTTCCATTTAATGCCCACTATTTCTTCTATTAGAAGTGTGAGTCCTTAACTACTCTCTACTTTTAGAAGCCTCTACAATATTCTTCACCCACGTCCTCATTTTTCTCTTTTCCTAGCTAAAGAATCATAGCTTATACATTCATGTCTTATATAGAAATCATTCTGTACCTTCCATTATTCCCATTGGCCTTTTCTGAAGTTTTTCTAGTTCCACTAGATCCTTTTCAAGATGGAAAATGTGAACAAACCAGTGCACAGAATTAAAGTTACAGGCATACAATAAGTATATACAGTGGCATAGTAATGTTCTGTGCTCCCAGGTACATTCAGTGCCTCTTCCTCCTCTTCCTCCAGCCAGAGAGTCACTTAACTGAAGGGTGGAAATAACCCATGAAATGTATTTCTGGGGAAAGCAACAGAATTCATCCTTTCGCTAAGCAGAGGTGGGAGCAGTGGAGAAGAATGATTGAAGCTGCATTAGAAAAACCAGCTGGGGGGAAACGGGGGGAAATGGCAGGACGAGTGGAAAGAGCAGATGACTAACAAGATGATGCTGACTCCATGGAGCCCCCCACAAACCTGCCTCCTAGTCCATTCAGAACCATACTGTGTCTCTCTCAAGAGTAATAGCCTCCTGCTTGTATGAAACTGAACACAATTTAGAGAGAATAACAGTATATTTGTTGTGCAGGGTATGCCAGGTACAGATGGAAAACCAGGCTTTCCTGGCATTGCTGGACATCCTGGAGTTATGGTGAGTAGGGCTATCATAATCTGTGACCACGTAACACACACCAAACCTGTCTTAAGGATCAGCAGGAGCTAGTACTGCTAGCAGTGTGTGGAGAGCTGAGCCTGGGCTTGTCCCGCTTAACCTGTAGCAGTTACCTCAGACACCAAACACAGGAGCAAGGTGTCCCTTGCCCTTGCCTCCCTCACCAGTCAGAAGTGATACAGGCATGTCCAGAGGCTAGTTCCAATTTTTTGCTGCCCCTTTTGCTTTTAATTATTCAGAAATCAGCTGTCTTTAATTATAGGGAAGCCAATAGGCTCATAGATGATTTTAATATATTTCTCATGCCTAGGAGCCACAAATATTACAGAGCTCTTTAGCTGGGAAGTCCCATGGCTCGTCCCCTTCGACCTTCCTCTCACTCGTGCCAGACAAGCTGTCTGCGTCCCCAAGTACAGTGAGTTGTATCGAGGGGCTAATCAAGCTTAGAAATAACCTGCCTGAAAAATGACTGTTTAGCTCACCTGTGTTCACCTGTCCGGTCCACTGGGCAATCCCGGACACAACTGAGGTGTTTAATGCTGAAAAAGGAAGGAGCAGCCAGGCGTGGCTGATTTCAGTGCAGTGAAAGAAAGTCTTGTTGAATTAATTCCCAGCTAATGAAATGTTCTGTGTGCACTTGCTTCTGATCATCTGTGAACTCTGTCAAGCACGCTGGGAAATACTTTTAAACATCAAATCCTCAGACGGTCTGAGTTGAAACCACTTTGCCTAATCTGTGGTTTGAGAAAGCTGGGGATCGGTCATTCTGTACCTGCATTTTACTGTTGTGCTTTTTGTGAAGCTAAAGAAAGCACATTTTCACAATTTTTCCTTTAAATCACTTACGCTCATTTTTTTTTTATCACATGCAGGGTCCAAAAGGGGAGAAGGGTGACCCAGGACCTCAGGTGAGACTGTGTGAATTTCATTCTTTCTGAGAAATCTGTGTGAAATGTAGTACTTAGTAAATGGGGTTTCCACCGTAATGCTTTTGAAATAGGGTGAACCAGGACAGGATGGGAACAGTATTGTGGGACCACCTGGACCACCAGGACCACCAGGACCAATCATAGCAATACCTGAGGTAAGCGTGTTTGTCAAGCATTTAAAGTCTCTATAGGCACAAGCAGATAATAAACTGGCAATTCTGCTGTTGATGTTCAGGTCATAAGTCTGCTCCTCAAAACAAAAGATCTCAGTACATCTCTGTATCAAGTGGATTTGTTTTGTAAAGTTGAAATAGGAAGGAAAGGGGGTGAAGAGCTTATATACAAGAATTATGAAGTCATGCTGAGAGCTTCTCACAAACTCTCCAGGTGATTCTGCAGGAGTTGTGAACATCAAATAAAAATCAACAGGGGAATATAAAACTGGGAATGTTTAAGAAAGCAAGGCATCTGAGACAGAGCACTATGTAGGAGAGAGATATGTTGTGTTTTCTGACAGGTGTCCAGTATACAAACCAGAACACCAGACTCTGTTGTGGAAGCAACAGCTAAAAGTACCAAAGGGTAAAATGCTAGAAGTTCATAAAAACTGTCCAATATCCTTTAGCTGCATGTATATTTTCAGTCAGTTTTGCTTTGTGTACATCAGCCTTTGCAAAAACAATACTAGCAGAAGTAATGAAGACTAGAGATTAGGATGAATCCTGTTTCAAGCTGACAACAAAAATCCTTGTAGTTGGCTTGATATGACATTAAGATCTGGAGAAGCTGTGAGTGGCTGCAGGAAATTCTTCACCTCTGAGAGATGAAGGTGCCTAAAACAGCCAGACTCGTCCATAGGAATGCCTATAACAGCAGTAATAAGTGATTTGTGATTGCTGGAAGGGAAAAGTCCCAGCTGATAAATCTGTGTTAGGGGGAGCTGGGCACCAACTTTATCATAAAGCTGAGCTACACATAACATTTTTTGTTGACTGAAACAACTAGGCTTTCACTTAGGTTTCTGCTACTGTTAGCAAATACAGCATAAATTGGCATGCCATAGCCTACATAACCAGTCCCAAAAGAGTTGGGTTTTTTACTGAGTTTACTGGATATTTACCCAGAATCTTAGGATCCATGATCTTGGATGAGCGTAATTATAGATTCACAGAAATGTTGGTTGGAAGGGTGTCTGAAGATCAGCTAGTTCAAAGTCATGCTCAAAGTGGGACTGTCACCAGCTCTACACTTTAACATGTTTCTGTTGGAGTTTCTGGGAAATTTCTCAATAGCTGTGACAGAAATGCTGATGTAAAATTCATGCTCTTTCTCACAGCTCTGCCATGGTGTCACTGTTGGGCCTTAACTCTTATCAGTGACTAAACAGCTCTGTTTGCAGTAATAATGAACCTGAATGTGTTGTTCCTTAGCTCATTAATGCTTGAAAAAACACTGTGAGAGCCTCAAAGGGAGGACAGTATGTATAAGAAATGTAAAAATATTATTGAAGCTGACATAGAAAACTACTGACATTAGTTTGCTGGAGGCTGCATGGCTCCCTACACATTGTGATAGTCACAGTCCATGAGTCTATCTAATGTGTAGCTATATCTGGAGAAACCTAACATGCATCCTCCAAATTCTCCAGAAGTTCTGTATGAACTACCTTCACCATGCATTACAGAAATGTATAGAGCCTGGTAAAAGCTGTATTGTGTTAGGTGTATTACAAACCCTTACAGAAACGCATTTCCTTCTCTAAATACCTTGGAGTTTAAGAAGTAAGCTCTCTCACAAAGTAGGGTGCATATTATGTATGGCTTTATGTACAATTGCAGTAAAAAGGTATTATGCGGGAGTACAGCTAGAACTGTCTATCCTCATATGCTACAAATCCTCTATATTGTTAATCAAATGATTTCTCTGAGGACTTGGTATGCTCGATTTTGATACAGTTAATTAAATGTGTGTGTAAGTACATGTCACATGTATGACATTGAGTTCTACCTACCTGACAAATGTTTGTGTAAGAACAGGACCTTTGCTGATTTTATATTTGCTGGGATAGAAGATTAAATTATTCAAATATATTTAGTTGACTCAGTCTCTCATTTTCTGTAGTTAGCTTCAGATATGGAAAGAACTACTGCAGGTAGACCTATCAATTGCAGTTGGAATTACAGAACTAAAATAAATACCAGTACCAGCTGTTGTAATGTGGATATTGGCTTGATGTGGGTAGAGCAGCAGAGATCAATTAAGTGATCTAGGTGAACCACAGGGCAGTTAGAGAGATCGATCCCCGGGTCAGGGTCTATTAGTTCACACATTTAACCATTGTGTAGCCAAAGACAGCAATACTTCTTGGGCTATAGAATTCTAATGGACTGATCTATCAGAGTTGGAAGGAAGTTGTCTTATGAAGGTCTGTGTGGCTACAACTAAACAGATTTTATGCTTCTTGATCAAAATAAAACAAAGAGCTGGTGCAGTTTCAGTATTGTTGAAATATTAAGATCTGACGTGGACAACTGTGGCTCAGGGCCTGGCCTCACCATTACCTGACCAATAGCACATTGATTGAACTGCACTGAAAAGTGGACCTTGGTTTTCTCCTCATTTAACCTGGTCCCTATGTGAAATAAGGGGATTTGATTCATAGAATCATAGAATCATGGAATCGTCTAGGTTGGAAAAGACCTTTAAGATCATCAAGTCCAATAGTTAACCTAGCACTGCCATCCCACCACTAAACCATGTCCCTAAGCTCCTCATCTATCCTTCTTTTAAATACCTCCAGGGATGGGGACTCGACCACCTCCCTGGGCAGCCCATTCCAGAGCCTGACAACCCTTTCGGTGAAGAAACTTCTCCTAATGTCTAACCTAAACCTGCCCTGGCGCAGCTTCAGACCATTGCCCCTCATCCTTTCGTCCATTACTGGGGAGAAAAGGCCGACCCCCACCTCGCTACAGCCTCCTTTCAGGTAGCTGTAGAGGGCAATAAGGTCTCCCCTCAGCCTCCTCTTCTCCAGACTAAACAACCCCAGTTCCCTCAGCTGCTCCTCGTAAGACTTGTGCTCCAGACCCCTCACCAGCTTGGTTGCTCTCCTCTGGACATGTTCCAGCAAAACATTGTCTTTCTTGTAGTGAGGGGCCCAAAACTGAACACAGTATTCAAGGCGTGGCCTCACCAGCACCGAGTACAGGGGCACGATCACTTCTCTATGCCTGCTGGTCACGCTATTCCTGATACAAGCCAGGATGCCATTGGCCTTCTTGACCACCTGGGCACACTGCTGGCTCATATTCAGCCGGCTGTCAACCAGTACCCCCAGGTCTTTTTTCACCAGGCAGCTTTCCAGCCACTCTTCCCCGAGCCTGTAGCGCTGCATGGGGTTGTTGTGACCCAAGTGCAGGACCCGGCACTTGGCCTTGTTGAACCTCATACAGTTGGCCTCGGCCCATCGATCCAGCCTGTCCAGGTCTCTCTGCAGAGCCCTCCTCCCCTTGAGCAGATTGACATTCCTTCAGGAGCCACTTCAAGTAAGATTAAACTGAGGTCTGCAATGAAACCCAGCCCTTCCCAGGCTTCTGCAGTACTTACAACACCGTGGGTCTTGGAGGCTTGCAGTCCTTTTTGCCTCTGTTGCCTTCTGCTGTCAGACAGGAAGTCTGCTCTGAACTTTCTTGTTAAAAAAACAATGTCCCTCAGTTTGCTGCTGTTTGATATTCAAAAATGCTAAAATAAATACTCCACATCCTATATTGGCTATTTTGCTCTTTTGGAGCATAATCTCTGATAATCAGTGTATTTTCATGCATGGAATTATGATAACCAGTAAACCATATTAATTGTTGCTATGATTTTCTCACTCCAATTTAGTTCAGTACAGTACAGAGCTAATTTTGAATAATTTTACTGGATTTAAATTTAAAACTTTTAAACAATTATCTATTACTGTCATTATTTATCCATAGTGTAGGTACAAGAACTGAATGAAAGGCCTGGAAAAGGTTAATGTTGGGGGTGTAAAGAAAATGTCAAAGGATTTTGTGTTTCTTATGTTCTTTCTGTAATTCTAAGAAGGGCTATGCATGCCATTTGGATACAAAGCTGAAGATTTACTTAGAACCCAGCCCAGATGATCACACTAAAAAATATTGTTTCTTCTTCTCCATAACAGTGAAGAAAATATGAAAAACAACATTGTCCTTACTTTGTAGTCAGCACTTTCTGAACTGATCTGATGTGTTGAGAAGTTACATTCCTGGATTGTTGCTATTAAAATGGCTTGCACATCCAAAAAGGAAGATAACTAACTATATACCTGGAACAGGTTGTGAATAGTGCAATCTTTTTCTCTAATCATCGTCCTTGTACCCTCTATTCTCATATCTTCTTCAGCATTGTGTACAAGTTTTGACCTTCTAACCACAATTTCCATTTGCAACTAAATTCTATGTATAAAATATACAAAGTGCCTGATCCCAAGCTCAGCAAAGCCTTTGGGATTCTTTCCACTGACTTCAGTACAGTTTGGATTGAGCCCCCCAAAAAATTAATGCTGAGTAATTCCACAATGAAAAGACAGTGTAAACTCAGGGTTCCTGGATTTCTGCCACCAGCTGTAGATAAAGCAGAACAATTGCAGCAGCAGGACTCTTTTATTGCTATCATTAAAGTAACAGCCCATGTCTTGTTCCCTTTTGGGCCATAGAGAGCTGGGAACACTGTGGGACCATCCGCATTGTGCTACCCCTGCAGCAATGTAGTAGAGAGCTCATGCAGACTGGGAGACGGAGTGCTGCCTGCAGGACTTAAGCTGTCTTTCTATTTGACAATTTTCTGGTGGTCTTTGTAAAACATGAGGACAGGGAGCAGGTAGCAGCACCCAGTAGAAGCAACAGGCTTTAGCTACATGAATCGTGAAACTTTCACCTACAACATTTATGTGGAGCAAGCACTTACATATTGTCTATCCTGAACTGTAATGTATTACCATATGATATCATATTGTCAACAACTATTTAAACCAGGAAGGTAGCTATCTAAAACCAAAATGAAACCAAAATGAAAGCCTAATAATAACATCAGGACAAGAATCTGATTGCGAGCAGCCAACATGGATTTGCTAATGGCAATTCATTCTTCACCAAAATGATTGCTTGTCTGTGGGCAAGGGATGGGCACTGGTTGTTGTACACCCCGACTTTAACATGGCTTCTGATGCAGTCTCCCATAGTCTTGCTACCACCAAACCGATGACCTATGAAGTGGATAAGCAGATGATAAAATTGTTGGAAAATTGGCTTAATTGATGTACTCAGAGGGTTGTGATTGGCATTAATGAGGCTGCTTCTGGAGTACTTTGTCCAGCTGTGAGATCCCCAGTAAAAGGAAGTTATTGACATAATGGAGCAAGCCCCGTGCAGGGCTGCCAAGATAGTCAGGGGACTGGAGCACTGAGAAAACTGGATCCGCTCAGCCTGGAGGAAAGAAGGCTAAGGAGGGGCTTTGTTGCTGTCTACAACTACCTAATCAGAGGATACAGAGAAGATGGAGGCACCCTCTTCTTGTGCGTGTATGGCAATATTACAAGATGTAACAGATACCTGTTGGAATATGGGAATTTCCAAATAAGGAAAATCTTTTTATCCTGATGATGCTCAAATACTGGAACTAATTGTCCAGAACAGTTGTGGCATTTCCATCCTTAGAGGTGTTCAAGACTTAACTGGACAAGTGCCTGAGTGACCTGATCCAATTAGACCTGTATTGAGGATGGGGTTGGACAGGATTATGTCCAAAGGTCCCTATCCACCTTCATTATTCTGATTCTGTGATCGAATTATGCAGAAATGCCTGAGCTAATGCTGAGCTCACTAATTCCAGGATAGGAAGCAGTAAAATAGCATTGCTATTGCACTGCTCTGTTCAGGCTTCTTGAGGCTTGCAGCTCATTAGCTTAGGTGCTGCTCCAAGTGGCTATGCTGTTTTGGGGCTCCATGCTAGTTTCACTGATTGGAGACAGCAGCATGATCAGAGCTGACTTAGAATCACTGCATAGTGTAATTCAGACATGTCCAGAATATAATTGTAACTTCAACTCTACGACAGGATGAGTGTGGTCAGACAGATTCACCATCTTAGAATGCCAGTGACGTATTGGAGTACAAAATCTTCATTTTGATCTTTATCATACTGAGGAGAAATTGCTTCAGGCTGCAATATTTGGTGTCATATTTTTCAAATTAAAAATGAGAGTCAGTTAATTAAAGTTTTGAAAGCATTCTGAGATTAACATAAAAAGTGTAAAATAAATGCTAGGTTTTGTTATTCCAGATGTATAACAAAAATCAGAAGTAGAGAGCCTTTTCTGTGGCCCTATTTGTGTTTTTCTCCCCATAGTTATAAAGGGATGCTTTAACTGTGTATAGATTTCCAAAAATGTATATGTGCCATAGATTTGGTATTTGAAATAACCTGTTCCTTAACCACTTTTTTAGCCACTACTCAATGATACAGATGAAATTTTGAACTTTACTGGAATTAAAGGACTGCCTGGGCCTCCAGTGAGTATATGCCGCTTTATTAAATCTCCAGATTTTCTCTGTTGTCACTGTCTCCTTTTAAGTATCAGCTCAGAGATGAGTTTCCTATGCTTCAGAATTGTGTTCATGCTAACTTCAGCACTAAGCTCTGTAGAAGGACTTCAGGGCAGAACTGAATTCTGTGTGAATGAATTGCTTTTACACATTTGTATGAAAAAAAGGAATCAGCTTAGCTCTGAATCTGAACTGTACACTCAGAATGACAGAAACGTAGAACCTACGCAAAAATAGGGACTAAGATTTACACAGCATTTCTTCCATTTTTTTCTTGTTTTTCAAGTCATAAAATGTTGGGATAAAGTATTTTGCTCAGTTCTGCTTGAGACTGCAACTAGGAATGCTAGGTTCCTGTGTGAATTTAATCTCACAGCAATTATAGCTGTGGATGAAAAGCTGGAGATTTCATGAGAGAACAACAGGTGTGGAACTTCAGGTTCTGTTTTGCAGCAAGGAGTATAGCTGGAAAAAAGTTCAGTCGAATATTTGAAGTTCTGAATGCTTCTTGGTAATAATTTTGAATTCCTAGGACTGGATCCAAAGAGAATTTTACCTTTTTCAGGCTCTGGAGTCTCTTCAAACTTGCCTGAAAGTCCTCAATATATTGTGCTTTGCAAAATTTTGATCCTCCCAAATGAAGCATCTTCACATCTAGTTTCATTTGTGGGCTGTTGTTTGTGTATTTTGTTTTATCTGTTTTCTTGCTTGTGAGCATATTTCTCTCCCTCATATTCAATCCCTGATAAAACAAGGAAGACCAGAATGTGTGTACCTGATAGTAGAATTTCACTCTACATAGCCATAGTTGGAAAAAACATGTATCTTATTAATAGAACTGTCTCAAAACAAGTATTTACTAAATCTGTCAGTGAACTGGGCAGAAGGGCATTAGCTCCAAAACCAGCTTTTAACCTTTATCTGTTAGCCCAACATGCCTCTTTTCCACTTGTCACATAGTAGGATGGCATCATATGATTGTGGCTGCATCCAGCTGTGCTTATGGTAAAACAGCTTTCATGGAAGAGTATTTTGATGTATTTCCCAAAGATCTGATTCTCCTAATCCCTGGACATAATAGGATGCCAGGGTAGGATGGGCACTCTTGCGTGAGCTCTGTTACTGCAGGTAGTTGCTATCCAAGCCTTAGATGACAGGTTCTCAAAATAACATAGACGAGTGGGCTCATGAGCTCAGCAGAAATGCATTGGTTTGTAACAGTTGTTAAGAAAGTTGTAGGTCCTGTAGCTCCAACTGCAGTCTCTGAGCTCATCCTGGTCAGGGAACAGGTGCAGTCTCATAGTGGCTCTGGTAATACGCATCCAGGCGGCCTGAACTAGAACTAATATATCTTTCTGCAGATATCACAGTGGGGCAATCTTAAATATTCCCAGTATAAATCCAAATCCGTGATTCTATTCACAGCCTATTATACACTCTATTTTCTACCCACAGACAACCAGGAGAAAAATGGCAAAGGTGGGAGGGCTACTGTGATCTCCATGCTGGAATCTGGAAAAGATTCAAAGTAGGCTAAATTACGGTTGCATGCCTTTCATATGTGGAAAATGCCACCTTTCTTCAGCCTTTCCTAGATCTATGTCCCTCCCATTTTGGAAAGTAAATGCTAATGTCCCAGAAAAAGTTAGAAGCACAGGGCATTGTGCAGTCTTCACAACTTTACCACAGGCTGAATAAAATTCTTAATCCAGTTTCAGATCAGTTAACATTCACAAATTATGCAATACATAGAAAATGCATACTCTGTTTTGCAAGTCTGTAATATTTGTTTGCAAGGGGGTGGTTTTTTTGCATTTTGCAGGGGCCAGATGGCAAGCCAGGTCTACCAGGATTTCCTGTAAGTATTATGTTGCTTATATTTAAGTAAGTATTTTTCAATATAGTTTAATATTTTAAAAATTTATATTGTACAGAATTTACACAAAGTCTAATAGATGTTCATATGGGAGACTGTAGGTCTTTATGGAATCAACAGCTATGGTAGAAATTAACTCTGCTGGAGACAAAGCATGCTGTGATATGCACATTTCGTATTTCTGCTTATCTCAGAATCGGTGTAAATCTAACTGTAATTGACTCTGATGAAAAATTATGACCTAAAGAAAAGACCTATGCCATTTATGAGAAACAAATGGAACAAATGAACTTCTAAAAGTTATCTTCATATGTATATGTAATTGTATGATTCTTTAGTCTTTTTTTGTCACCACTACAGTGTACAGTAAAGCCCTACCCTTTTTATTTTATCCTTTAGGAAATATTTATTATTTTTTATAATAACATAGTGGTGCCACCATAGAAGCATTGCACAGCCATAGTATCAAAAGGTGCCTCATATTATGACACCTACCTATTCTGCTCAGACTGCCACACCTTATAAACATTATCTGCCTTGTGACTTCATACAGGATTGATTATACTACTATATTTATATTCTATATAATGTGATAGAGTTATTTTCCCTTGTCATGATTGTTTTACAGTGCAGATGTGTGCATATGGTCTCAGGATATTTTTTCTATTGCCTGAGAATTACTAAGAAGAAAACTGGGAAAGCTGACAAATGATGTTGACAAAATGCTGGCAAATTGCCCAAAACTCTACAGAAGGTTGTTTACTAAGTCCTGGGTATTGTGGACTGGACAGGAAGCCAAAGAAAGGGGGGAAAAGCTCCTTAAAAATACTTTATATTTGAAAAAGAGCTGACAACATTTAGAAAGTGATATAATGAATTCTTAGTCTCTCTGTCATTTACAGAATTCCTACAGACATGAAAATACCATTCTTGTTCTTATCTCAGGTCTTTTCTTTATCTATTCACTAATGCAGAAATCATGTAGACTTGAATTTAGTTCTTGGTGGGTAAAAAAAAAAGCTTCTGAATGCACTTATAATGGAAGACTGTAAAACAAAATGTGATCTGAGCAGAACACTTTTACTACAGAACAGACAGAAATGATCTCATTTTCAAATATATAAACTCTATTTCCCATAAAAATATTTTTAAAGTACTGTTAAAAATATAGCTTCAGAAATTCTGCTGAAAATCAGTCTGACCGAGTGATCGTGGAGGGAGAAAGAATTGAGTAGGGAGGAAATAGAGAACTTTAGGCTGAATTTCCACTCCTCTTTGTGAGTGTGTGTGTATCGCCTACACTGTAACAAACAGCAGGGTTTTTTCTTTTGTTCTTTGATTCAGACAGCAATTTAGTCTTGTAAGGGTTCTTAGATTGCAACCAGAGTGATTCAAATTCAAGTTTTCCAGTTATTTAAAATTACATTTATTAAAATGGCCTAGCTCCATATTCTTAGCAGATCTCACCATGGCTTTATGTACTTGGTTTTGCTTAGGGCCCTCGGGGACCAAAGGGTGATACTGGTTTGCCTGGATCACAAGGACTCAAAGGACAACAGGTAAGAGAAAATGCCTAGGGAAAAGTACATGCTGCAAAATGTGTTAGATGGCAAATACTTTGTGACATTTAAAGTTTAATGATTCTAATTTTATAAGGGATTGGGATGTTAATAAGTTCATGTTAAAAATTTACTAAGTGGAAATTGAAAGAGTGCTAAACAAAATACCTTGATGTAATCCTACTGAGAGCTAATGTTCCTGCCCCAGTGTTGAAATACTGCAGTGCACTTATCACTTCTGCAGAAATACTTCTGCACTTGTCAGAATAAGTTTACATAAACATTAAGCATGAGGTGACCTCTTCTTGCAAGTTCATTGTCTGTGCTGACACCCTGGGATCCTAACTGAAAGGCCAAATAAAAAAAGGTTAATCTTTTCCTCCTCCTTCAGCATAGAGGGCTTTGCCTACAGAATGAAGACTGCAGTTTTCCATTCCCAAAGAAAGTATAATACTTGGGGAGCTCTGTCCTTAGGATCCTTTCTCTTATTTCTGCACAACAATGTTTATTTTCTAGCACTGCTGAGAGGTGACTAAGGACTGACTCTGCTATTTTGTAAATACTGCAACTGTTGTTCTGTTTTTCTTCCCCTTCTAATCCACCTGCAGGAAGCAGGGGAGAGGAACATCTAAGTTATTACAATCTTGGGGATAACAAAAAGAAAAACAAAAACACTTTCTGCTTATTCTTTGTAAGTAGCTGACCTCACTTTCTCACAAGTAATAGGATGGCTTGGAAATGGTTAATTATGGCTTGAAATGGGATTTTAGATGAACAGCATCTTCATTGCTCAGAAGGAAATATCTCAGGCCACAAATACCAGTCCCCTTTTGTCATAAGGATTCCTGTTGCTTTATGGAGTGCATAAAATGATCAAACTCAACCTTAAAACCAGTTGGGTGGGTTTTGGTTTGTGTTTGTGGGTTCTTTTTGTTTGTTTGTTTGTTTGTTTGGGGGGGAGGAGGGGGGGGCGTCTTGGCTTCTGCTGTCCACACTGGAAGGAACTCAAACCTTTGACGCCATTATATTTTATATCCACATAAGTGATGTTTCTGAGGCTGATTCTGAGGCGTGAACACCAGGTTATGCTCAAGAGTGATGAAGCTGGGAACCACAATAAAGCTGCAAAGACACCTAGAAGCATTTTGCTTTAAGGATCATGAGATGCTTCTGCTGCAACCTCAGGTCCATAAAATAGGTCCATAAAAACCACAGAAGATAAAGTCAATGAAGCCAAGCCTTAGGGAGACTCCAAAAATTTAAGAACCTGCAAGAGGAACTGAGTTATAGCACTTCCTGCTCAGTGGAAGTGCTATAACCTGGACTGTCATTTTAACCAGCAATGCAACTGTTAGTTTCAAGCCAGATTTCTTCCATTAGAGATCTTGGGAAAGCTATTGTGCCAAGCTGCCTTAGCTAGGAGGAGGAAAGTTACAGCTGAAAGTGGGAACCATGCACTGGCACTGAGCAATGACAATTCATGGTTGTGGTGACGTTATTCAATGGAATTACCCCTTGAAGAAGTGGAATGCAGAGGGTCATAATTTGAATGCTGGGAATTGGCCTTTATTAAAGGTAATGAGGCTGCATCATGCCAGGCGTATAGAGAGAATAATTCATGCTTTCCTGATAGTAACATCAGGACACTTAGTGTTCTATCAAGATTTTACATTTCCAGCAGGATCAATGTCTAAGCTGATGGTACACAAAAAGACACCTTTGGCAGCAATCACTTGTGAACACAGCATGTTTCACATAGTTACTCTATTGAGAGCAATTAAGACTTTTTAAAAAAAATAAGTACTTATTCATCTCACAGAGGCTTACAGGAGCAGGATATTTTTAGTGTACTTTATTATGTTTTAAGGAAGATCAGACTTTTTCTCCCCCAGAATCAAGCTTCGCCCTTACTCACATTGATATAATTTTATGTTTAATATCACAGCATGACTAATCTATCATGCTTCAAACCACAGTAATGTTGCTTTGACTTCTTCTGATTCATTGAGAACTGCTTTGTAAATTCTATAGAATTACTTTGATAATTGCAGGGTGAAAAGGGAGAACCAGGAGCTATCATTGCTGCTGATGGATCTTTAACTGAATTATTAGGAAGAAAAGGGGACAAGGTGAGTTAATACTGTTCTGTGTTCCTCCAGAATGTTTGGTGGCCTTGTTACCAGCCACCTCTGCTGGATACTACAGGAGTTCTCCTTGTAATTGCTCTACGTGTGTCTGTCCTCAACAGGGTGAAGCTGGAGTGGTGGGGCCGGTGGGACCAATGGTAAGGCATTTCCAAAGATGGGTGGATTGTTTTTTTTATTTTGCTTTGGTTTTACAGGCAATAGTAAATGTAAAGGTAGTTTGTTTTACCTTTTCATTCCTTCTGAGTAGGGATGATAAGGAGTATTTGTGCTTCAGGATGATCAATGTCCTTCATAAAAGAATGTGGTTGTTAGATATGTGGTGCTGTATACTACTGACTTGATTCAGAATTTAAATTCTGGTAACACAAATGTATCCATTACTATCTAAACAGACAGTGAAATATCATCAGAGCTAGAAACTTACATAACTTATGACTCTGAGTGAGCTAGGTTTGTTTAGCCCTGAAGATAAAAGGCTGAGAGGTGCTCTAGCTGCTCCCTGCTACTCCCTGAAAGGGAATCATAGAACAGACAAAGTCAGGTCCTTCTCAGAGGTACACAGGAAAAAGACAAGTGCCAATGATCACAAGTTCCAGCAAGGGAAATTCAATTAGATTTAAGGACAAAAATTCACAGTAAAAGTGATTGAACACAGAAGTAGGTGCTCAGAGGAACAAGGTGCTGAGCAGCATGACCTAAATTGGAAGTTCGTCTTGCTTTGAGCAAGAGGTTGTACTAGATGATCTCTAAAGGACTCTACCAATCAAAATTATTCCTTATTTCTGAGATTTACATCAAAGCAACTGACTACATCAGGCTCAATTTCTGTCAGTGCCAATAATTTGCAACTGCCTTGGATTCTCAGGAAGCTGCAAATCAGGCAGTAGAGTCAGACCATTTACTGAGATCAGGATTTAGAGGCCTTCTTTCAGGTACTTGTCAATATTTTTGACTGGACACAAAACGTTGTATCAAAGCACAATAAAATAAGAACAGTTGCCCAGACTCAATAGTATTAGAGCAGGAATTAATTTCTTCTAGTCTATTATTCCAAAGATCAAGGATATTGAGTGTTTCTTTACTTCTGCCTTTGATGTAGCCTGGTCTCTGTTGTGCCTAAGTGAATGTTAGTAGGTGGTGTCGTTTCTTGTGCACCAAGGTGTGTAGCTGACTTTGCCATCAGTTTCTGTGGTCTTTAAAAGGAGCTAACTGCGTGTGTTGAGTAACTGCTTTCTTAATTACTGTTTATCAAAATGCCTTGAGGGAGCTATCCTAACTTAGCAGAAGGGGAGTTCCTTTTCTCCTTCTTTGTATGACTGCAAGATGAGTCTATCCTTTCTCCTTCACATAGAATTGTAAAATAATTTGGAATGGAAGTGAGCTTTGGAGATTATCTAGTACACATCACTGCCACTGGTCTATTTAGCTCAGGGACTTGCCCAGTTGGGTTTTTAACAACTCTTAGGATAGAGATTCCACAGCCTCTCTAGTCAGCACATTCTAGTATTTGACAACCTTCTGGGTAAAAAAAAGTTTTTCCTTATATTTATTTGGAATTTCTCATGTTCTAGCTTGTGTTCGTTGCCTCTCATCCTATTGCTATGCACCCTTTAGGACATGGCCTTTTTCTATCAGCCCCAAACGCTGTGTTTACTGTCACACGATGCTTCATATGTTCAGCATGCAAACAAGGCCATTCAGAGGAAGTTTTTGCCAGCACTGGTGCGAATGATTATGCTGCAGGAGAATTTGGCACACAGAACTTGTCTCAAGACTTTGCTCAGCCAGTTCCTCTTGTTAATGCAGAGCTCTAGTTTGATCATTGCTGCTAATGGGGATGATTCATTTCAGTGTCATCCCATAGAAAAAAATCCCTTTGTAGTCAGTGGGAGTCCTGTGCAGCAAGAATATATAGACTTCAGAGTGCTGGGCCAGAGCCTCTGTGACATAACTTATCGAAGTTTATGTTACAATGCTTCTGTTCCACTTTGCACAAAGTAAGACTCTGGCCCAAGAACAGCTTTGAGGTAGCTGGGGACTCTGATCGTTCCTCTGTGCTGTTAGGCACAAAGAATTCCTACACGGGTTTCCAGAATTTAAAAAAAAATCCCTACTCATTGCTCCCCTCCTTTTCAAGACTTCAGCTGGACAGAAAAAAGGTTCATAGGAGCTTGAGCACAAGGACATACAGAGAAGTAGTTGTTTGGCAAATGAGAGCTAGGGATAGTCAGGAGGTTAGTACTGTTATTAGCAAAATCAGAAGAAACAGACTGAATCCAACCTCCTGCCACAGAGGAAATGAGAATCTTTTTTACCTGCTCGATTATGCTGTTCACTGTCAGTGAAGCAGACCGCTGCACATTACTGAATAGGAGCCCTTAGTAGCAACCACAGTGTCAGTCTGCCCACATCAACTCTCTGCTGTTGTAAATGAAATTTCTGCTTCTGGTAAGCAGTCTCCTGCGGCTTCCTCACTTCCTTCTTTCGCTTCTAGCTGTGACTGCTGGCTTCTGCCTCAGGGAGTCACTAACATCTGTCAGGGGTGGGCTGGCACTTTGGCAGAGGAAATAGTAAAGGTGGCTCCAGCATGGTCAACTCTCACATTGTTGATGTTTATTTAAAGTCCCAGTTAAAGCATGAGATCCAGACACTCTCTTTATTTAAACTAATTAGAAAGTCTGTTTCTAATCGCCTTCATTGCTCAGTAAAGCTCAGATTTGCATATTCTTTAAAGGCTCTAAAGGCTTTAAAGTGAAACAGAAAAATGCCCCACAACATTTTGGATTTTCTTTTTTTCAAACCACATTATCGGGTATGGTAGCACGGAAGGGTGGGCTGAATCATTTTGAAAGCTTGAGGGCACAATATGGAAGTTCACATCTGCCAGAGTCCACCAGCAATCTATTGCCTGCTTCAGACACAGTCATATCTTTGATCATATGGGCAGAAATTACCTTCAAACAGGAAAGATAAATCATCTCATCATCATCAGATAAATTTTCCATGAATGTGCCTGACTTTTCAATGAAATTATTTACGTATTAGGCAAGGACAAACACTTGCCAGTTTCGATAAAAAAAAAGGTTTTGTTAATTGAAAACAGTATCAATATGGCAATGGTTTAATTCATCAAATGTAGTGGTAAGAGACTGGTATTTGAATCCAGATGGTATTCCTGTGTCAACATTATGCCTATCAGATGAGAAACAAAACTCTGATTATGCAAACCATCCAAGTATAAACATCAGGCTATTTTTTGCAACCTTTCTAGCTCTTCACTTGCCCATGCTCCCTCTATGCATTGAAATGAAAGATAAGATGGCAACAGAACTGAACTGTAAGTAAGGAGACTCAGTTCTGCCACAGGCTTCCTTCCTTCTTAGTCTCCACTTTCCT
Source organism: Egretta garzetta (assembly GCF_000687185.1). Taxonomy (NCBI): domain Eukaryota; kingdom Metazoa; phylum Chordata; class Aves; order Pelecaniformes; family Ardeidae; genus Egretta; species Egretta garzetta. Next base: position 503,432 of record NW_009259588.1, read on the forward strand.
TAATAATCAAGAACAAGTGAGTGGCAAGATGGGGATTTCCTCTTGGTTTTTGATTGTTTGCTAGTTATCCTTTGAAGTAGCAGTCACAATGCCAACAAATGTTTGTTACCATTAAAGTGATGTGCTGAAATTGTGGTAAGCAATGCAATAGCCAATGCCTTCCTTCCATCAGCATAGGTCTATGTTAATCACCATATTGCAGGCAGCAATAGAAAGTATGTTACAATAATCACACCTAAAGTACTGTGATTTCTCAGGACCGAACACGTCAGTTGTCACATATAAGTGGTATCTGCATGACGTACATAGATAGAGATTATTTAACCAATAATGCAAGAAGAGGTATCTCTCAGCATTTCACCAGACTGAAAAAAAGGAAATTAAACCAGAAAGGTTGATATATATGTAAAGAGATTGTCTAGACACTTGTGGTTTTGTTGAGTTTCAGGAAGCTGACAGCAGATGAAAGTTTGTGGTATTCTTAGGTTTGCTGCTTTTTGTTGATCACTTGCTGGCTGCCTAGAAGTTGCATGCTTGCAAATGCCCAGTCATAGATCATCTGTAGTCCTGGACCGCTTTTCCCAGGCAGCCTGCTTGCCCTTTCTTTTTGCAGTCACTTGTATCAATTTGTGAGGCCTGATGGGTCAGTCACTCTTGTATAAAAGAGGATCTGTTCTGTTTCAACTATCAGCCCCATAAATCCACATACGCAAGCTGGCAAGAGGCATGTAGAAGCCTGGCACTATATGAATTCTCAGGCTGATCCACAAACATTTTCTCATAAGGCCCGATGCAAAAACAATTGGAAAAACAAAGCAAACAAAAAGACATGCACAAAGCATACACCACTAACTGCCTTTTTTCTACTGATTGATGCATTTAATATTCCTTTGATACATGGTGACTCAGTTTTGAATTGCACACACGACAAATGGCTGAGAAATCAGACTTTGTTTCAGATAACCAGTCTTTTCCAAGCAGAGCTGACTGTTATATACAGGCTTCTGATATCTCTCAGCAGAGCAAGCAGAGAGGACATTCTGTGCATTCTCTGCAGACAATCACAGACTGGTTTCTAACACAAATATAAAACTGCCTCATATTCTAAATAATCAAATATATGTCAAAGATATGTTCCATATGTTCTTCATAATCACTTTTCTTTTTTGTCCAGGGACCAATAGGACCTACTGGACCTAAAGGAGAACTTGGTTTCCCAGGACGTCCAGTATGTATTACGCTCTCAAGTGGACTAAGGACAGAGGACTTTGCTTCTGACACATATGACATTATTTCTACTTATTTCAGGGCCGCCCAGGACTGAATGGACTGAGAGGTGTGAAAGGTGATCGAGGTGAAGCGTTTAATGTAAGTTCTTATGTATTGCAATTAATTGGAAAAAAATCCTGATAAAATCTTAAGTCAAGTCTGATTGTCAAGCTTTATATGAATTCATTTAAAATGATGACGGGACTAAAAACCTGAAATTACCTAGAAATAATTATGTGTTTCTGCTACTTTGCCTATCTGGTAACAATCACTGAAAAGCTAACTTCTGCATCCATCTGAATTGTTCTTGTGGATATACATAGTTGTATCAGCCCCTGAGTGTAACAGCTGTATGTGTGATTCACTGAGAGCTGGTTCAAATAGCAAATGGTCTGGGACTGCCAATTCTTTCTATATTTGAAAAACTTCCTGATGTAGGCCACCAGTATGACCTCTCATGGTGTGAAGATACTCCCATATGCTCTTAGCTGTCTAGCACAGGTACAAACAGCACTTGAGCATATCACAGTGAAGTGGCATCTACTCTGCTAACAAGGAGATGCTTGCTAATACCTACTACCTGCTTTAGTTGCCATGTACACATACCCAGAATGACCACTGCATAGATGATAGCATATCCATGCCCACTTACAACCTGTCATTATGGAATGACAAGTGATGAACCAAGGTCCTGGTGCTGCAAGTCTGTTCTTATGAAACTACTTCATACAAGTGGTTTCACAGCAAGCTTGAAGACTGGACTACACAACAATAAACACTGTTGAGCATAAGCTGTGTTTCGCAATAGCAAAGTAATTTGTGTGGCTGTTCTGATGTCATGGGGCAATCTGTGCTAGAAAAATTGGTACCCATACTGCAACAGCAGCTAATAATATTTCATCTGCCTCAGAGAGATGCTGAAAAAAAAAAAAGACAAGGGTATTTTACTGTGTTAGCATAGAAATCATGAGGTAGGGATCAGGTAGGAATCAGAAGAGGTGATCTAGTCAATCTCACTGTATTTCAGTAGAGCATTTTTTGTAAATAAATTCTGTTGGAGGAGTCACCTGGTTCCACTTTGTTTAAAACAAAAAACAATATACGGCACACAAACTGCAAAACACAAGTATGTTGTCTCCCTGGACAAAAAGTACAAACAGGGAGACTGAGAATTGGTAAGTATCTAAGTATCTTCACAGAAACAAAAGACCAGGTATTAAAGGTTGCTTACACATCTAGAGAAAGGTGTAAATAGAAGTTTAATTGCTGGAAGGTAAAACCAGACAAATTAGACAAATTCTAATTGAAAGAAAGTGACAGAAAAGATGACTAGCCACAGGGTGAAGATATTAAAGTAGATTTTCCATTCCTCCATGTATTCAAAAAGTGACGAGGTTCATTTTCTGGATTGTCTGCCTTAACCAAACAAAAACTATTAAAACAAGTATAACTAGATGAAGTACATCAGGCTGGGAGATTAAAGCAAACAAGCAAACAGAACAGGCTACATGTTCTAATAGTCCTTCCCAGAGTGCTCAGGGAAGATAAAATGTAATGGGTCTCTATTGATGACATGGCATGTGTCACCTCACAGAAGTTTGCATTGATGTGGAGTGAAAGATGGACATGGTGTGGTGCCAGGTTTTTAAATGACACAGTAAAAAGTTGGCATATTTTTTTGTAAAGGGCAATCACGCCTCCAGTCTAGCAGGGTTCCTTGAAGGTGCTAATTAGCATCTAGTTATCTGACTGGTACTTGAAAGTATATGAATCTCAGCAGCCTTGAGAATCCCAGACCAGTCTGAGATACCTAATTTTCCTTGGATAAGAGATCCAAGATAAAAGATAAGCCTTTAATTTAGCTTCAATTTTTAGTGCTTTGGGGTATCTGGTTTGGGGCTTGGGTTTTTTTTTTTCCCCTGGTAAGAACAAACTTAGACCATTTTGTTCCCCACAGAGTGCTTTAGGTTAAGTATTAAAACTCATCTGACATGTTGGTCCCTGTAACTGAATGTTCACTCTCCCCTCAAGCCATTTAACACAAGATGTCTTGGTTAAATGGGGCCATCTGAGCCCCCTGGCCTTCCTTCTGTAGGCTCAGTTGTATTGCATAAGAAAAGATTTGTCTAATATCTTCCTTCTTTCACTTTCTCTTACAAGGGCCTTCCTGGCTTGCCTGGACCCCCAGGACCCCCTGGACCTCCAGGACGTATAGTTTATATCAAAGGAGTAAGTACAACTGGGGATCAGTTGCCAGTCTATCTCTGTAGCAGAAATGTGATGCTCTAGAAACTGTTTGCAATGGGAAACATCAAAACTTGTTTCAGGCAACACAGATTTCAGTGGGTGACCTTGCTTGTGTGCATAGGAAAAAAATCTCTTAACTGGAGCCACTGTCATGTAAGAGTTTTGCCCTCCCCCCACCCCCAGAGTGGGACCTGCTGACGGGCCTGTGAGAGCTCCCAGGCAGCAAGTGGGGCTCTCTGCTCAGGAGGTGCTGATTTTTGATTCCAGGCTTTGTCCCATCATGTCTATTAGATCCATTTGGTGTGTTATCTACTGTATTAGACCTACGTTCATTAAAATAATTTTCCTTCCTATTTTCAATAGACAGTTTTCCCCGTCTCTCGCAGACCTCATTGCAAAATGCCAGTAAGTCACACACAGAATCTGCTCTTAGCAAAATGCATGGCCATGACAGTACATAACCAAAGTAGCTATATACATAACCACGGTAGCTTTGCAGCTTTTCTCCCCCCTGCCTTTTGCTTTGCACCAGAGATGTGTTTTACCCAGTCTTCAAGATAACAGATTTTCAAGTGTTTAGATACCTGAAATTAGCCATATTTAAAATATATAATAGAACTAGAAACACTAGAACCTTTTGCTTAAAGCATTTTCATTACATGGTTGTCCCAACCCTTTTAATGCCCTTCAAAGCCCATGTTTCCGTAGTTTAAGAGTTGCTTTGGGGAGCTGAATGTTTATACATACATGCACACACATTTTTCAGATGTATATAAAATACTGTCCCTATGTTGTTATGTCTTTAGCTGTTTTCAATTTCCATGTCCAAAATAAGATATTATGCATTTCATTGTGTCATGAAAGATGCATCAGCAAAGATCAAGACTTGACCCTCAAATGCAGTCTGTTCACATATAAACATTTATTATCTCAAGAATGGCAGCAGGTAAAGGTCTGCCCCTGCTTTCTAAATGGAATGACAAAGTCCTCATTACCTTCAAAGGAACTGCAATTTCACACATAGTGTTAAAAGAAAGGAGACGGGGTTTATATTTTCAAAACACCCTGATGCAATTTTTGTTTAATGATTCATGGAAATTACATCCTACAATGAACTGCAAACAGAGTTCAGTCCTGGAAGTACTTTCGCTAGGGCAATATTGTACTGTTAAGCTGTGGGTTATGTACTTGGAAAGGATTCTGTCTTTGAGAGTCACAGTCCTCTCCTGAATAGTGTGGTGTGCAGTATGGTTGTTCTACTTTTCTGTTAGACAGTATAGCTCAAAATAATATTGTGCCACCTCCTCCAATTTTCATTCCAGTTCTCGCTCACTTATCTCAGAGAAACAGCTCTTGACTTAAACTATCCTAGATGCATTCATACTCATGATCACCCTACCCTTACTGCTGAAGAAAGACATATCCCAGCTTATGGGTCTTTATGTTAATAAATAGTCATTACTCTATAGTAATTTGACGTTTCTACAGTTTTGGCCAACCACCTCCAGGCACCACCTTTTTGCCTTTTTGAATTCCTCCCTTAAATCTTCCCATTCCTACCATATAGAAGATCAGGTTTGTGACCGCCTGAGGAATCTGAACGCACATAAGTCCATGGGACCTGATGAGATGCATCCCAGAGTCCTGAGGGAATTGGCCAATGTAGTTGCCAAG
>NW_009259588.1:509205-535167 GCF_000687185.1 Egretta garzetta
GTACCCCTCGGTATCATTACGGGCTGAGGGAAGAAAGGATCAAGAGCAGCCCTGCCGAAAGGGACTTGGGGGTGCTGGTGGTCAAAAAGCTGGACATGAGCTGGCAATGTGCGCTGGCAGCCCAGAAGGCCAACCGTACTCTGGGCTGCATCAAAAGAAGCGTGGCCAGCAGGTCAAGGGAGGTGATTCTGCCCCTCTACTCTGCTCTGGTGAGACCTCACCTAGAGTCCTGCGTCCAGCTCTGGAGCCCTCAGCACAAGAAGGACATTGAACTGTTGGAGTGGGTCCAGAGGAGGGCTACAAAAATGATCTAAGGACTGGAGCACCTCTCTTATGAGGACAGGCTGAGAGAGTTGGGCTTGTTCAGCCTGGAGAAGAGAAGGCTGTGGGGAGACCTGATTGCAGCCTTTCAGTACTTAAAGGGGGTTATAAGAAAGGTGGGGAAAATCTTTTTAGTAGGGCCAGCTGTGACAGGACAGTGGGTAATGGTTTTAAACTAAACCAGGGTAGGTTTAGACTAGATATAAGGAAGAGCTTCTTTACAATGAGGGTGTTGAAACACTGGAATCAGTTGCCCAGAGAGGTAGTGGAGGCCCCATCCCTGGAAACATTCAAGACCGGGTTGGACGCCACCTGATCTAGTTAGTGGTATCCCTGCTCACTGCAGGGGGGTTGGACTAGATGACCTCTAGGGGTCCCTTCCAACCCAAAACATTCTGTAATTCTATGATTCTGTAACATTCTTGTATGTTAATCACATATGTCCATAATCACATATGTCCATAATCACATATGGATTAGTCAGCCTCACCTCTGAAACCTGACTGGAAAAGGCCCTGAGCAACCTGGTGTAGTTGATTCTCCTTTGGGCTAGACAATCTCCAGAGGTACCTTCCAACCTCAGCTCCCCTATGATTCTCTGTGGAGTGATTCAAACAATACAAGCCGATTTTAGCTGTATTTCAGATAATAATGAAAAGCTGCTTTTCAAGAAGGTTATGATCAGTGAATAATAGCAGTAACTTTTATGTGCACAAGTAATACAAACCTGTACTTATAAAGACCTCTTCATGCATCTGAGTATGCTAGATAGATTTGTCCTACATTTGTGAATAATCTCCTAAACCTATCCAAGTTTATAGATAAGAAGTCTGCTGTACATGCCTGCATAAATGAATATTGATAAAGAACCACAGACTGAACCCACAAGTTTTCCTCATGTGAACTGAACTTCTGCAGTTAATGGAGCTATCCATGTGAGTAAGACTTCCAAGAGCTAATACAACAGGATTAGCCAGATATAGCACTTTCAATTTTTTTCATATGCTTGCTTAGGTTCATATAAATAGTACTAGCTGGTACTAAGATGTGTCCATTTCCAAGCACTGTGCCACATTTTAATTCCTGCACTGTCCCTATTTTGAAGACAGGCAGTAGAGGTAAGTAACATGCCCACTGTAACAGGTGGGTGGTGTCAGAACAGGATAGACCGGAATAGCTTCTGCCTCCCAGCTGTGGTCTCAATGCACCTGTAGCATAGGTCAACATCAGACAGTAGTCATAGCCATGATCTGATGAAAAATTTACAAACACAGTCTGTTATCTTACAGTCAAAAATCAAACCTTGCTTTCAAATGCAGTGATGTAAATTCAGAATTATTCTTGGAGAATGAGTTTTCTGATGCTTCACTGGCATGACTGAGAGTAGGAGTTGCTGTTGCCTCCAAAACGCATGTTAACCTCTTGCTGAAAGCATGTTGCATGTTAGAGCATAATTCTGAAAAAAGCTTCATCAGCTAATACTTGGATCTTGTCAAGCTGGGCATAATCCCAGAATGTTGTTATAATATTTACTATGGTAGCATGCAAATTTTCCAAGCTTTCCAGTCACTCCAAGTCATGCACTTCCATTGATTAATATGTATGGATAATTTTTAATAGCTTTCTTTGTCTGTAGGTGAGCACTCCTTACCCTGGAAATCAAGAAGCTCTTCATGTCCATGGTGAGTAATTCTTTTCTTGTACGTTGGTTTAAATAAGCTTTTTTTGTTTAAAGTTAGTAAAATTAGTTAAGCTCTTTTTTCATTTTCTTGGCTGTTGTATAACTGGGTCCATGGGGGGAAAAAAGAAAGAAAAAAAAAGGTGGTCTCGCTTCCTTTCCTGGTGAAACTGTAAAATCATACCTTGATCCAGTAACATGTATGCCGAAGAACAAATAAGCCTAGGTCCGCACTTTGAATGCTAAGATTTCTAAATTGAGCTCCTAAGATGCAAATTCTAAAGTCCTCCTGATACTACATCCCACCAAGCAACCAGGTGGTCTCATTCCTCCAATGCTTGACTGATGGTGTCAAAAATACTTCCCTTCCCTGAGTGACTGATACCAAAAAAAATTAGTTTGTAATCAGAGCTCCCATTCTTTTGCTTGAAAGAAATTATCACAGGCAGGGTCAACACATATTGCCTGCTGGAGACACAGAGAATACTGCTGAGAGAAAGAGAAGCTATTAACAGTTCTTTCTGTGAGGGGGGGATGAATTTTTTGGTGAGACAGAAGAAATGTTTCTCATCCCCTCCTTCACTAGGACGGTGAGGCCTGTTGAAAAGAAAGTAATTTCTAGGGCTTGGGAGTAGCTAGGACAAAAACCTGACAGGCAGACAAAGAAGGAAGTAAGACTAATGGGGAAGGAGGATGAGAAACTACATACGAGGGACCCTGGGGAAATTGTCACAAGGCTGGAGAAGTTTTGTTACTTTTCACTCCTTTTAATGGAAGGGGGTTTGGGGACAATAGAGGGTCAAATTTGTGGGCTACAATGATGGGGGTCAAATTTGTGGGGTACAAACCTTTCTTCCTGAATCTGTATTGCTAAATGACTGACTCACCTCTTACAAGTGAAAGTCTAAGCCTTGTGCTCAGCAAACTGTCCGCATTTCTTCAGGGCTATGATCACAAAATTAAGTTCATAGAGCCTAGGCTGTCCAGTGCTGCTCCTAAATTTAAAGATTCCCTATTGCCTGTCTCCCCCTGCACACAGAGACTCCAAAAGATTTCTCTGTCCATATTGTTTTTAACAAAGAATCCATGGTCTGACAGAATAAATGCCCACAGAGAGCCCAAAGTTCTTCGTTCAAGGGATATTCTTTAGTTCTAAGAGCTGACTCCAAGCTGATAAAGGACATTCTGCTCTTTTTAGACTTTCAGCCTAGGTAAAAGCTTGAAAGTGAGGATTTTGACTATGACGATTTTGTTTACAACTTGTTGGGTTTATTCAATTAATCATTACAGTTTCTTTTCTCTAAATGCATACTGATTCTCAGCCCAAAGAGTAAATCCTAAAGTCACTCCAGCATGCATCCCTTCTTTCTGTGGTTTAAGGAGGAAAAGTCACCATTTACATACAGTTTTAATCCCATTTTAAGATTATTGTAATGGTCTGACCATTCCATTCTTGAGCTAGTACTCCACCAGATAAGTACAAAGTGGCCAATTACTGTGCACACCAGGCATTAAAATTAGCACAAGCCTGCATCTGTGTTTCAGTGCTTTTGTCCTTACTCAAAGACATGCTCCAAGGATGGATCCACTTATATGCAGAGGAAAATGGGTGGCAATTCTGAGCCCCAAAAAATAGTGAATGCTGATTGAAATAGTGTTGCCTTGACCAAATTGTGTGGAAGTCCTTCAGTTCCAAGGGTAGCAGAAAGTTCTGTGATAGTTTTGTTCCTGCAGAGCTTCTTGGAGCTGGAAAAAAAAGTTGGGACAATAAAACAAAGTCACAGAGCATCCACAGGGAGCAGCCTGCAGTTTTCTTATGATCCAGTAGTACACAATGGAGAAGGAGGTCTTCTCAAGATCATGGAGGAAATAGTCAGTGGTCTTCCTCCTTTTATTTAACTGCTTATAATAAAAATTTATTCCTGCCTATTTAGTATAATTTCAGAGTAGATTTGTGGAAAAAAGCAGTAGTGCAGCTTCTAATATACAGCCTGCACCTGTTTCCCAGTTCTCATGTTCCTGGGAATTATATCGCTGTTCCCATCACTGTGCAATGGAGTCTGGAGAGTTTACAGTTTAATCAGATAAGTCAGAGCCTGCATGGCAAAAGCAGTGCATGCAAAACAAGTTGAATAATGCAGCAGTAGTGTATGTTATATCAGCTCCAAATGCTGGGGCTTGGGGCGGCTGTTCCTGGAGGAAGAAATGGCTGTCTGGGGTCTAGATCTCTAGTGTGGTCCAGAGAGTAGGTGGTGGGTTGATATCAGCAACTGGAACAGCTCCTCTCCCTCAACAATGACTGAGACACTTGGAAAGACCAGGCCACCTTGATCCAAATGGAAAAAGAAAGGAAGAGAAGGAAAAGAATGCAAGAGATCAGGATAAGGGGCAAAAGTGGACATAGTAAGTGGTAAAGGAAGATATCTTGAAGAGGAGAAAGTCAGAGCTTGCTTGTATAAGCTCTGTCTTTCTCTCAATATTTTAAGATGACCTAAAATACTGATGACTGGACTGGAAATCTTCCTGGAAAGTAACTCTGAAGATGTCACAGTTTGACAGTTAGAGTTCAGCTGACAACTAGGAAAACTGTCTAATTGCACACCTGAGAGTTAGAGTGATTGGCCTCAGTGCAACATAAAATGAGGCCCCACTGTTCTATCAACAGGCGTTTGAGCATGGCCTCACAGCTGAAAGCTGAGTCACCAGACACATCATGGGAAGACCCACGGGAGTATGACCAGCTTTCACTTCTCATGGCTGAAAGACAAAAGAGAAGGGCAGAGACAAACTGTCTGGAAATTTCCATTGTAACATGGGGCTCTGAAAGGGAAGAAGTCCATCTCATTCTTCTGTATTTGCAGCCATTCTGCACAACTAGAAGAAGGAAAAATGCTGTAACTTTTTTTTCAAACTAAGGCTTTCTTACCAATAAAGTCTTCTAAATAACTGGCACCAGGTCATGGAACATGGACTGGGTACCCAAGCAAGAGACTGTTTCTGTGCTTGCCCCAGTGAAATTCACAAATGTAACCAGATCAGGTTAGAAAAGAGGCAGTGTTCTTAGTGATCCACTGACTCCAAGCATAGATCACAACTGAACACACGGGCACTTCAAGCAAATTGTCTTGTATCTCCTTGTTCAGAGGGTCTTAGGCTAGGTGGTTAGGGAAGGAAGAGGGAAAGACTGACTTGGAAGAGACGAGTTTGTCTTGCACATGTTGGGGTTGATAAGACAAGACAATCAGGCAGCCATTTGATGTTCATGAGGAGAGCAAGACAAGCATATAGAGACTGGAGCCATGTGCCCCACATGTATGGAAAAGTCTGCTCTCGCTTTTGGTGGTTTGGTTGTCACTGCTATAGTCTCTGCTGTTTGCAAGTTCTCATGAATTTGTGATGCTTTTATGGCAGGTGCTAAAGCAAACAGAGATTCCTGGGGGCTGCACAGTTCAGCAGACTTAAAAGGAGAAAAGGGAGACAGAGGTGCTCCAGGACCACCAGGTATACTAAATCTGATAATGTCATTGACATCCTGTAAAGGAATATGTGTTCAAGTTAAAAAGCAATTCAACAAAGTACTTTGATACTTATCCCTGCAGCCTTACCTGCCTAAAGACTTATACCTAAGTTCCTTGCTGAACTGACACACAGCACAACAAAGCCCATGATGTTATCAAAAATGTCTTCTAAAAAGAAGTATCTATACTGCACATTTTTGAGGATTATGAATGTGTTAAGTACAAGAATAGATATTGAAATGTAACTGGTTGGTCAGAGATTTTTTGAAACCTTAGAAGGACATCATGTCCACTTCCTGAGATATCATTTTGTTGTCAATCTTTTTGAGCCACTTGGGCTACAATCCAGTGCTTCCCATTTCAGGGTAACACACCTCCACATTCTGAGTTCAAACCGGTCATTCGTTGGTGACAGTCCCACTTCCAGCAGGTGGAACAAGATGATCTCCATTTCAACCAACTTTTTAGTATTCAATGCTTTATTTGTGATAATCATGAAAAGTCTGTGTGAACTAAAATTACCAATTCACTGGTGGTAGGAGCATTATAACAGATGTTCCTCACCAAAGATTTACTTTTCTGTATCAAAAAGTCGATACACATTGCTGATTCTTACACATTCAAAAATACAGAAACAAGCATCTATTTGAAAAGATTGCCATTACAGACTCTTCATTTTCTGTACAATTTCTGAAATCTCATATACTGAGATTAGGCTTTGATCAGTGCCAGAAGTAATTTGAAATAGAAGAAGCAGTATATCAAATTAATGTTGCTGTACCATATTTGTAATCTTTGTCCTCTAATGTGCTGATAATAAATACAAAGCTACATCTATATGGATATTTCTGTCTTTGTTCCAAAGACACAGTTCTGTTGACTGAACATGGTATTTTGGTTATTTTTAAGAGGGCATCTGTTGGTTCTAATAAAATATGTTTTCCTGTCTTGTCCTTATTAATTGTTCTTCTGATCAATATCCAGTGCATTAAAATAAGGGGTTAGAGCTTCGTAGTCATCAATACACTTGGAAAAAGAAGCAGCAAGAAGCATTCCTAAACAGAAATTAAGGAAATTTCCTCTTCTGTGCTGGTTTACCCACCATGAACATGTCTGTTCCTTCCCAGGTTCTTTATTTGATGCAAATTAATGTCCTACAAGTATTTTTGCCTATATGTGATGATTTCAGATGCTTTTTAAGGAGAGGATTAAGAGAGGATTATGCGTATGATCTTGTTGTAAAACTGCAGCTGGTGAAGGGTGGTGAAAATAACATGAGAATTCTGGTTAAACTGAATTCACCTTTCTCCTAAAATAACAGAGATTTATTCATTTGTTTGCCAACCAAATCCAAATAGATCAACAAGGTTCAATATTTTGTAAAGTTAAAGTATGTTACCTAAGTCCAGTTCTGTTGCTGCTCTAAAAAATATTCCTGTTTGATTCTTGCTCATTGATGTAATTGCTAAAATATTCTTTCATGCAAATCAGTTCTCTAGGTCTCACAGATATCCACATAATATTTGACAGTGAAAATTCACAAGCCAGAAGTTGTAGAGTAGTGGAACACAATTAAAGTACAGGAATTTTTCAAAACCTTCTCTGAGGGACAGATGGCTGAAGTTCCTTCCACTGCAATATCTGTTGAGTTCCAGCAATCAGAAAAGCTTTCTAAACTGTGGTTCTTGTCCACGCAGTGGTTTTATTTTTCCTTTTCACATAATGTCTCCTCTCCAACCTTGCAAACAGGCTCTATTAACTGATACCATGCAAAAATATGAAGCCAACACAAATAGTGGGTAAACGGCAGGCCGCACTTTATTTAGCTACTCTGTATAGAGGCAGGTATCCAGTAAATATCCAGAGCATAGGTGCTTTGTTCCAACCACATGTGCAATGCTCCAGCACAACCCTGGTGTTTCTGGCTGGAGGAGCACAGTCTAGAGCCTTGTAATATAACACATTCAGAAATAGAGGAGGAGACTTCACTGTATCATAATCTCAGACCCAATTGCCTAAGGCTGAAGATATGCTAATCAAAAATGCAGTGTTTATTGCAGTGTGCTGGCCCTTGACCATAGTCATCTCCTTTGCTTCCTGCGGGTCATTCCCCAAAAGGCCAACCTGGTGTTCTGGACAAGTTTTGACACTAATTCAAATTCACCCTTTGGCCTGTTTATTTGTCCTGAGACCTTCTTTTCTGTATGAAGAAGAAGTTTCACTATTTTCTTTGTGAATCGTGGAAGGAATGGAGCTAAAGGAAAATCAGTGAGGTGGAGCAAGATGGCTTCTTGATGGGCAAGCATTAATTCTGCTAATAAATCAGTTCTGTTGCTCCAGGGGCTGAGTTAATTTCTAGATCAGATCCCAGATCTGAAAGCAGTGTAGCTCCCCATTTTCTAAAAGAAAGGTCACCAAACTTCTGTGATTTTACAATTGTTGGGAGGGCAAGACTTTGCCATTGATTATGCACATGCAAAGCGCTGCTAGTCTGTTTCTGCAACATCTGAAAACAAACTGAAATTAAAATGTCTGCTCTACCAGCAGAAGCCATACAACAAAGTATGTTTCCCTCTGGCTAGTGTTAAGACCCCTAAAGGTCCTGCCAAAAATTGCCTACCACCCTCCGCTGCATGTCTACAGAAGAGGACTGAACTAGGTTTGCCTGTTGAGAAGCCATGTCAGGCAAACTTCTTTGGCTGTGTATACTAGTAAAACAAACAGACCCAGGACGGAGAGGACAATTGTCCTCCAGTTTCATTGTTCCCATGTTTCCTGACCTGGATTCAGCCTACAACAAGTTAACACCTTCCCAGATAATAGCATGGTCTGGGGGATAGCTTAGGCCAGGGATTGGTGCAATAGGTTGTATGGATAACTCTCTCATGCTTTGGGAGTGAGTAGGACAGTTTAGCTGTATGGATAGAAGCTGTGCCACTTTACCTCACGGCTGAGGAACTGGTCTAATACAGTTTATCTACCAGTGTAGGTAGAACCTACTGGTTCCCTACCACAGATTTTTGACTTCCACTTTGAGTGGTGACCTCCCTCTTCCTCATGTACCTTGCCCAGGCCTAGTCTGCTTGCTGGTCATCCTAGAAAGACCTCAGATACTGCCCCATGTTCAGATTAATACTAAGCAACATCTGAGAAAGACACCTATACCATTCCATTCCAGCTGTCTGTTCCCCATTCCCTCACATGGATCAAGCAAATCACTGCAGCAAACTATAATTGGCAGGGTTGGAATAAAATCAAAATAACTGCCATAGTGGGAATACATTTCTGCCCCAGAGTAAGATGCACACAATGTCTACTTGACTTAATTGGATCTGAGATAGCATACTGAGATCTGAGTCCTATGGCTGGCATAGTGTCCATAGTTCTCAAAAATTAATCAGAGCACATTTGAAGAAAATGCATCAAGCTGTTATGGGCAGATGTAAAACAGTCTTTTTTCCAGGTGTATGTCAAACAGAGACTATTTGAAGGCTTGTTAGACTTTTTGTGCTGGCTTGACAGCTTCAGCTGACTACCACTGGCAGACAATGCAACACAACTGATATAACCATTGATACTGGTGTTGTTTTTTGTTGCAGAAAATTTCAAGGAGCAATTATTCTATGATCAGCAGCATGGCAGTAACACTGGTTCTTTCTCTTCTTTCTCTTGTCAGTTACGGTATTGTCACTTGCATGAAAGATAACGCAACTACCGATTCGCCACCCCACTGCTGGCAAAACATATGGAAAGCTTTTATTTTACCTTGTTTTCCATCAAAGGGGTTAATTTGTCTGCTTCTCTTTCACTCTGTGCCCAGCCACCATTTTTTCAGGAAAATGAGAATTTTTCATCTTTGAGCTTTCTTTGCTTTCAAATTCATCTGAAATTCACAATCAGATTCAGAAGTTATTAATGTGGAGGCATGACAGAAAAGATAGGGCATGTAAGCCTTGGTTTGTTAGGAAACCAAACTAAAAATATCTGTTAGATTTAAAGGTTAATGTTATTACTGTAAATAATTTTCCTTTAAACTCCTAAACCAGTAATAACCAAAGCAGTGCTTTTAAAAAGAAAATTACAGATAATTATTGTACTTTATTTTATTTTCTTCATTTTTCAGGTCCACCTCTGCCTCCATCATATTTCAGCCACTTTATTAATAGCATAAAGGTAATTACATCCCATTTGTGTCCAAGTTCTATTAAGCTTTTTTTAAAGTGTACTTTACTATAAATTAAGCATAAAACAGTATAGCATGGTGAAATATACAAAACAGATAAAAGCATGAGCAATTACAAACTGTATTAATTTCTTAAACTCCAGCTGCATAGATAACATTATTACAAGTATAGAGAGAGTAGATGTCAGTAGCATATAAAAATTACTTTTGAAAAAACTTTATTGCTGAGCCTTTTTACCTTCCTGGTGGTATTAAATTGAGTCATAATTCACTGCTACCCAACATAAGTTGGTATAAATTATCTGCCATAAATGAATGTTTTTGTTTCCATGCCAGCTCAGATAAGAGGCATCCATTACCTAAAGGGCTTCTAGAAAAATTTAGCAACAATTAACACATAAAACTAAACACACTGGATAAAATAAGTTAAAGTGATGGAAACTACCTTTCCTGGAATCTCTTACAAGAAAGTATACCCATACCTTGATGTGTTTGGGCTTTCTCTGTTCCATTATTCTCCCGACTGCTTCAAGTGACAAAAATGAATACCAATGCAATAGTATTAAAAATGTTTTTAAGTGAACAAGGCTCTTTATCAGTAGAAGATACAAAAGAAATTTGAATCAAGTTATCATTTAATAATGCCATGAAAAGCAGTGGACTGTCAGTTTACGTGGAAGACTCTTAGTGCCATCTGATTTTCAGATTTTGTTTCTGCTTGGCTGAGTGCACCTAAGTTATTCCTATGAGATACAGTGTCCATGCATGGCAGAGCTGACACGGCTTCTTTGATCTTATAGAGTAGTGTCTGTAGCTTTACACCGTTAGCCACAAAGAGCTCATTTTTCATCTAATCCTTCATCTCTGCAAAATGGCACACCACACAGAAAGCTTTATAGTCCTGTTTACCAAAAAGAAGAGTCAGAGGAGGAGCTATACATAGCAATCTGTATTGGGTTTCTGCAGCTACCTGCCATTCTTGTTTTGCCCTTTGCCACTTCTATGCACAGGTTTATTTCTCAGAAAGGTAAAACAAAGTAGACCAAAAAAAGTTGAAGGCAAAAGAACAGCAGACAAACAGAAGGAAATAATGTGAGAAAGAACGTACAATTGCTGTGGCTCATTTTGCATGGAAATAATGACCTAGTATTTAAACGCTTCTTACCTATCACTCTGTTCCCCAAACTAACTGATAATAAATGATGAAGGACAGGAGAAGAGATGCAGTTCGAAGTGTCAGCAATTTTCTGTGGTGTCTCTTGTTATCCTGGTACACAACCCTGCCCTTGTTATCCTATGCACAGTAATCACCCCTTTGCCACATACTTTTAAATATCTGCCCATTCCATGTCAATCTTGCTTTGCTTTTCCCTTGATGAAGGAGAACAGCAGAAAGCCAGGCTTTATGCTTCCACTGATTTTCTCTTTGCCTGCAGCTACAGCACAAAACAAGGTTTTGCTGGGCAGAATGGCAGGAAGCAGCAGTAGAGGCATTTTCTCTGCTTCCACCTAACCCCACCTCCCTTAGCCCCCACCCTGAGAGAGCCTTGCAGCCTCAATAGAGAAAGCATTCTTTCTCACTCCATATCACTGAAGAAGGAAGTGATGTCAAAAAGATTTCAAGCAAATGCTTTTCTTTATTAAGCTCAGAGATTCATGTAACTTTAAGAGATCAGTGCATAGAGTTCTGATCTCACTTCAGCTCAATGGTTTAAAATATATTCTCTTTAAAGGGTGAAAAAGGAGACAATGGAGTCACTGGTGTAAAAGGAGAAAAAGGAGAACCAAATGGAGGGGGTTTTCTGACTGGACCTCCCGGACCGCCTGGAAGACCAGGTTTAGTTGTAAGTCACCACAAGCTGTACGGTAGGAATATTTGTAGGTACCCATTGTTTTAATTTAGAAGGCACTAAAAAGAGTCAAACATCAAGATAATGCTAAGAACTACATAAAAACTCATATGCTAACCATTAGATGAATACAAGAGGGTTGCATTAGGCATAAACACAGACACTTCACTGTTGTGCATAGAATTAATTTACTATGAAAAATTGATGTAATGTTATGCTCAGCTGCCTAATACAACTACATCAGTATGTAGATTCATGCTATTAATAGCATTGCAAATCAAGGCAGTATATATAACTTGTGACGCTACTACTTATGGCCCCATAAAGGCCAAAATAGGCTACATAAAGTTAGCCAGAGGCTGACTTGAAATTTATTGGCCATCTAAATAATTAATCTTATTTTCTATTCCAGTAATCCAAAGACATGAATGAAAAGTCCTGTGTGTACCTGTCTGGATCATTCCTATAAAATTCAGCCACTATCTAATTTCTACCTAGTTGTTTTATCTTCTGGTAATTGCCACCACAGCTGCTTTGGAATCAAATGCACCAATTCTTTGGAAACTAGTTTATCCCTGGGATCTGGCAACAAATGTGTGCATTGCATTACTCTGTTGTCATGTTCTGTGCCAAGGAGCATGAATGGGTGGGTCACAGCTGAGGACAAAGTGTTAGGTTAGCATGCCCACCTTCAAAAATCTCCCTGGCACTACGTTGCTGAGAACCATCCCCCTGTTTAGAAACTGTTCCACTGAGAGGAAGGAGTTGGATGGCACATCTGAGATCCATCAGAGACTGAGCTCTCCTTGTCCAGACTCAAAAAACTGTTCCATGTATGCAAGCCAGTTTGAGCACAGGGAGTGCAAGCCTATGCAGGCTGAGGACATATTGCTAAACTGGAAACATAGAGAGTTTGAGCCTAAAAAGGCTCAGATTAAAAAATCTGGAAGACTGGCAGCCGTGTACCTTCAGACAAACACTTAACCTTATAAGCACATCAAAGCGAGTAGTCTCGTCATGAGCAGAGTTGAGACCCAGGACTTTGAGAGTACTGTCTAGAGTTTTGCAGATATCAGCTACTCAGGAATAGATGCGAGAACTTTCAGAAAGCTTTCTGAAACTTAAATTCTTGAATTTAGTTTACTATCCTTGCATCCTTGAAGAAAATCACACACAGACTCATGTCTAAACAGTGGTGTGGTGGCAGACCCTCAGAAAATTTTGCCACCGAGGTGAAGGACCTGCAGCAGTGAAACTGATACATTCAAAGAGATACTTTTTGTCACTGATAGGGACCAAAAGGGGATTCAGTTGTCGGACCCAGAGGACCTCCAGGGTTACCTGGCCTACCTGGCTTACCAGGTTATGGAAAAATTGGACCTCCTGGCCCACCTGGCCCACCAGGCCCACCAGGACCCCCTGCAATATATGGCTCAGGTGAGAGGGTGTGATTTTGCTTTTTACTGTATATGCAAGTGCATATGCATGCACTCACACCCACACCCACATTGCCACTTCCTTTACATACCTGTTCTTCCATCTGCCCTCCCATTCTGCACACCTGAATCAGGTTGCTCCCCTCTCTCCTCCTGCCCTCTGCTGATTTCTCCTGGGGGGTGAGTTGGAACCAGATGCCCAAAAGGGACAATTTCTCTGCAAACAATTTTCACTGACTAGTGCCATGGGAGCGCTATTGCTTGAAAATGCTATGGTGGCTGTGGCTGGGAGGAAGTCTACATAATGGAGGCAGGCTGCCTTCAGAGTTTTGCAAAATCTATCAAATTGAGCAGTTGTCTAAATTTGGGAAGATGTTAATGTGGGCCAAGATGCTCTTCTTGTGGTGAATGTGGTTAAACCCAATTGGCAGCCAGTCACAAGCAGTGTTCCCCAGGGCTCGGTATTGGGGCCAGTTCTGCTTAATATCTTTATCAAAGATCTGGAAGAAGGGATTGAGTGCACCCTCAGTAAGTTTGCAGATGACACCAAGTTGGGCAGAAGTGTTGATCTGATTGAGGGTAGGAAGGCTCTACAGAGGGATTTAGACAGACTGGATCCATGGGCCAGGGCCAACTGTAATGAGGTTCAACAAGGCCAAGTGACGGGTCCTGCACTTGGGTCACAACAACCCCATGCAACACTACAATCTTGGGGAAGAGTCTCCGGAAAGCTGCCTGGTGGAAAAGGACCTGGGGATATTGGTAAACAGCCAGACAAATATGAGCCAGCAGTGTGCACTGGTGGCCAAGAGGGCCAACAGCATCCTGGCTTGTATCAGAAATAGTGTGACTAGGGAAGTGATCGTGCCCCTGTACTTGGCACTGGTGAAGCCACACCTCGAATACTGTGTTCAGTTTTGGGCCCCTCACTACAGGACATACATTGAGGTGTTAGAACATGTCCAAAAAGGGCAATGGAGCTGGTGAAGGGTCTGGAGCACAAGTCTGATGAGGAGCAGCTGAAGGAACTGGGGTTGTTTAGCCTGGAGAAGAGGAGGCTGAGGGGAGGCCTTATCGCCCTCTACAACTACCTGAAAGGAGGTTGTAGTGAGGTGGCTGTTGGTCTCTTCTGCAAAGTAACAAGCAATAGGATGAGAAGAAATGGCCTCAAGTTGCACCAAGGCAGGTTTAGGTTGGGTATTAGGAAAAAATTCTTCACTGAAAGCATTTGCAAGGACTGGAACAGGCTGCCCAGGGAAGGCATTGAGTCCTCATCCATGGGGGTATTTAAAATATGGGTAGATGTGGTGTTGAGGGACACGGTTTAGTGGTGGAATGGCAGTGTTAGGTTAAGGGTTGGACTTGATGATCTTAAAGGTCTTTTCCAACCTAAATGATTCTATGATTTTCTGATACAAAGACAGTACCCACAGTAGAATTTAGGTCTAGAATGAAACTGCTAGAGAACTGCTTCTTAAAAGTAGTTGTTATGCAAATGCTGAGTAGAAACAAAACTTTGGGATGGTTGGTTACTGTACATTTACTGATTTTCAACTTATTGGATTAGGAAAGGAGCAAAGTGTGCCACAAATAGTCACATCAGGGGAGGAACTTTGCAAACAAGGTGGCACTGGATCTTCAGGTGGATTACCTCAAACTTGCATCAAAGGGAATATGTGGCTATAAGCCAAGAGCCACAGTTCAAGACATTTGTGCTTTTGCCTCCTCTTGGGTCACGGGTCTGCTAGTGACAAGCCTTATATAGTTAATATCCAGCCCTTAAACTAGGTTCTGGTGGGTGGGGTCTTGGGCTCCTCTGACATTACTCGACAGGTCTCCCTGAGCAAGCAACTCTGATTCCTCCCTCTGGGAACTATGACCAGCACGGGAATCCAGCCAGGCAAAACTAGAGCAAAGCATTCCTTAATCTCAGCTGAAGATAGCGTGCTAACAGAAAGGCAATTGTTAACTGAATAGAGACGCTATAATGCAGATCTGTCCAGCCTAAAGTTTGGGCAGGTATAGCTAATGCGGATCTCCATTTCTGAGAACTAATGATCAGTCTGTTTCCCTGCAAGACCTGTGCCTCCAGTATGCTAGTTTGGGGAGCAGAGAGCTCTGTCTCCAATTTGTATTTCTTGAACCTGGTCGGACTGGTTCGTACAGCTGCCCAGGGACAAGGTGAGACTTCCAATCTGTCATCCAGTAAATATTATTAATTAAGAGTGTATCAGAAATGTTCATCCTCTGAAGAACATTTGAGAAAGAAGAAATCCTTAATATGTTCAACGTTGGAACACAGGCCTGTATCTGAATTAGCCCCTGATCATCATAATATGGACATGTCCTCAGCATCGATAAAGTCCATAAAGGCCTTCAGGCCTTTTCCTGTGTAATTTATATCAAGCACTTCTGAATATTAGCTAAGAGACCCAGTCAGACAAAAATTATTAATAGTACTCCATCCCTATACTTTTGCTTATCCTCTCTGCCATTAGTCTTCATCATCCTCCTACACATTTTCCTCTTTGCTTTGTAAGAAGTTTCTTTAGGCAGCACACTGATGGATTTGCATTTTACTGAATGTTACAGATGTTTATTTATTTCCTATCTTCAAGTCACAGTTATCTCTGTTAGAGCTCTTACTGTAATATGGGGCTCATACTGTAATATGGGGAAAGAGGAATGGCTTATCTGCAGATAAATAGCTCTTGAAAACTTCTAAGAACTGAACCCTTTTCCCCTGCCATTGACATGAAAAAACTGCTCTGGAGGATCCTTGTAAACGCTTCAGAGCATAGATTCTTCAATTTGTAAAAGGTGACTTCAAGGCTTCTCCAGGTTTCACAAAAACAGACATTTTTGAACACTAGAGCTTGCTTTATTGTTGCATAACTACAGCCTCCTAATTCAAGAGTTACAGATCAGTAGAAAACAAGCTTTGGAATGCAGCAGCACTCTCAGTGTTAGCCTTTACTGACTCTTCAATGGTTCAAACTGTATTTTAAAACTGTATCTTACAATCAGACTATCAATTTATTTAACTATTTATTCAGACTATCAAAATACTTTAGAGTGTAAAGATACAATAAAAGATAAGATAGTCAATACTTTTTCTTCACTGAATATATTTGTGGGGGTGGAGGGGAATCTATAGCTCCACTTTCACTGAAGATCACTGTGATCCTGATTCCTTTGAAAACTATGAAGGCAGAAGGTATGCTCCCTTAGGTTATCTTCTGTTACTCTCCTTCAATCTGTTTAGTTGGTGTATCCAGTAAGCTATGGATGAGTGGACTTCAGTTATTGTGAGGAGGGCTATCAGATTTGCTCACCAAAATTTCACCAAAGAGTGATTTCAGAAATACTCTTACAGTCCTCCATTTCTCCTTCTCTTTTGAAGAGCAAGTCTTTCCGTATTTGGGATTATAGCACTATTTGCATAGCTAAGAGCAGCTGAACACAGTTTTCAAGTGCCCAGCAAGGTAAGAATTGGGAAGTGGTTAGGACCTGAACCTTGCAGTTCTTTGTGCAGCATTCACCAGCATGCTAGGACATGCAAGACTTCCCCATGCTCAGGTAGTCTGACAGCTATCCACCATTAGATTTCTTTCTTCCAAGACATACATTCTCTTATCATGCCTTTCTGTTCCTAATCAGAGCCTTTTATATTCCCTCCCAGCAGTATACTAGTGTACTCTCCTGGATACCCCTGCACCTGTTTTGCTGCCCCCACTTTGCGTCTCTCTTTTCCTCTACAGAAGGAGTTTCTACTTATGGTTAATACAAGATCTGCCCACATCTCAGATACAGAGCCCTGCTGGGACACACCATTGCTCAGCAGGGTCCGTGTGTAGAAGCTCTTTCTTCTAAACAGCTTCAAAGTTCCATTATCATGATATGCATTTGCACAGGATGCTTGCTTTCAGTCTTCCATATCTTTCCTTCTTTCCTTCCTTAAAAGAAAGGAATTCTTACTCCAGAAAGCAGGGACTTTCAGCTCAAGAAATTCAGCTTTGGAGTAGAGACAGGTACTAGATGTTGTGGACTGCAGTCTTAGAAGTTCAAGTTCATACCACTGGAGAATTCTTTGATGCTTTGAAACAAGCTGAGCTTATACCTGTGATTTTTTATCTAAGGAAAAGTTCATTTTTGTTTACTGTTAGAGCAAAAGATATAATGACTCCCCCAAAACCTGTATGGGCAGGAGCTAAAAGTTCTTCGTCTTCCGTATGCACATCATTAGCAGTTAGCAGAAGAGCATTCTAGTAAATTTAAGTAGATCTGGGTCTTCATTTGCAGAGTATCTACAACAAATTTACAATCTGTTGACCTTAACTGCCCAAGTAACAGAGGAAAGACTAAGTTTCACCATTGCTTTAAAAAAAATCCTTAAAATGCATTTTCTGTGCTTGGCTTGAACACAGCTATTCAAAACTTGACTATGTAAGGCCTATGGGTATTTGAAGTTCCCACTATTCCTAGACACCACCACTAAGTCCTTTCTTTATGTCACTCACCTTTTCTCTCAAAAAAGTTGACCTTCAACATGTATGCTTGTTTTATTTTAGCAGCCGCAATGCCTGGACCACCAGGTCCTCCTGGAGAGCCAGGGCCACCTGCAACCAGGAATCTGGTAAGACAGCAAAATAAGGAAGTTTGCCATTGAAAGCTTGCTTCAAATCTTTTGGTGGTCATTGGTAGCACTGAGAGAGGAAGGAAAGCTCTGTCCTCTGTTTTTATTTATTAGAATGCTTTCTGGTTTTCTGAACCTCATAATTTTTCAGTAGGGAATCCATATAGCTGGGTAAAGTGATGAGAGGGGGAGCCTGTCCATTGCCTTGTTATTAACAGCCTATTGAAACAAATGCAAAGATTGATGGCATGCTGAAGTAGTGGAGAGGTGTGTATTCCATGTTCAAAGCAATGTCTCTGAAAGACTGTGGCAACTTAACATGCTGAGATACTAGAATAACTACTGAATGCCCAGTTTCCATGAAAAAACCACTCTACATCACTGGTTTAAAACCCAGTAATATAGGTCATTCAATTCTAAGAAGAAAACTGTAGATTTCCCTAGCAAATCTAAAAATTGTTGTGACAGAGAATACATATAAATTTAATTGTTACCTTTTCTTCCTGTGTGAATCAAATCAGAATTTTATCCCAGATGTCCATGCAGTAAAAATGACAGCTAAGACTTCTGTCTTGTTAATTTCTGAATTAACTATTCATCATTTCTGAAAAAAAATAAAAATAATTCAAGCTAGCCAAAGGGGTTCATTGCAAGTTTTTCCTTTTCCATGTTCTCACATTATGATAGAAAAGCAAATTTGCTGGATATCTTTGGCTAACATTTGAGAATGCACTAATAAACAAGCAGACTTTCAGATCACCTACATTATATCAAATAAACTAACAAGAATCCGTGTGTTTCTTAATGCCTTCCTACCATAGTGTTATACCTCTGTTAAATGCCTTTTCTCATAGAAAATCAGGACCTGACAATGATTACAGATCAGGGGAGAAACAGATGTTGAAAGACTGGTGCCCCAAGGTAGAGGACTGTAGTTACAGGCTGGGAGCTACTGTCTTAGGAGATCCAAGCCCACTTAGGTCAAAACCAATATTAAAAAAAAATATGCAAATCTATAGAGGGTCTGCATGATTCATAAAGCATTAATATGCCTTATGACACTGAAGAAATGAGAAAGTGTCTCAACACTCAAGTGTCCAGAAATGACACTGTCAAGAAACTTGCCCCTGATTTTACACTACCTGAAATTATCAAACAGACTGCAGAAGCAACCCATCTTAGAGAGGCCTGTGTTCTTATCTTCAGGTAACAAAGACAGAGGTAATAAATGCAGTGTCCATATCTGACAGGTGTCAGTTTAAGCCTTCTGATGAGCTATAAAAGAGAAATTGACAAATACTTGCTGTGTAAACTAGCACCATCTGGAAACATAATGAAAGGGATGTAAGAAAACACCCTTAAAGAAAAGAGATCACAGCAACACTAAGAAAAATATAGCAGAAGCAAACATATCTAGATTTGTGTGTGATATTTATAAGCCTTATCTTATCTCTTCTGAACTCTACCATTTTGGTCTAGTATGATAAACTGTAGAGATGCAGTGATCTTCACTCTGTGCAAAATTAACTATTGGTGTAGTTCTACTACAATCCACAGAATGATGATGCTGGTTTGCCAAAGTAGCAAGATATTTATGTTACTGAAGTTTTTTGTATGAAATGACATAAAAATGAGCATTTATGAGCATTTCCTGCAGAAGAAGCCTTGACATTTATGTTTTCAAATGAGACTTCAATTTAACAATTTAACTTGCAACATGTTTTGTGTGTCTGATGAAGTGTGTTTCATTTTCCTACTTGACAGGTTACAACATTCCAAAACATTGTGGGTATGTTGGAAAAAGTTCATTTGGTAGCAGAAGGTACACTAATCTACCTGAGTGAAACCAGTGAGGTTTTTATCCGTGTTCAAAATGGATGGAGGAAATTGCAGGTACTATTGCACTACATCCTAATCCTTTCCAACTCCCTTAGTCAAAATAGAGTTGTTGCAGGTATTTTTTACAGGGGTGGAGAAGCATAGGTGCAAGGATTCCTTTTTTTTTTAGTTCAGAAGCTCTTGATGATATGGTTTTGTTTGATCTTCCTTTTGGGTTCTTTCAGCTTGGTGAGCTAATTCCTATCCCTGCTGACAGCCTTCCTCCTCCAGCCATATCAAGCCATGTAAGTACAAACTATTGGACTGTGAAAAACTGAGAGTGTGAAAAATTGGAGTGTGCAAAGACAGGTGTTACTCTTGGCAGAAGTTGCAGACAGATCCCTGCACAACATGATTTTCCACTGAGACTTTTCTGTTCAATGTAAGCATACTACCACTACATAAGCTTGCAAATTGGTTCACACTGTCTAGTCATCTGTTTCCATTATCTTCTGAGACTC
Organism: Egretta garzetta; assembly: GCF_000687185.1. Classification (NCBI taxonomy): domain Eukaryota; kingdom Metazoa; phylum Chordata; class Aves; order Pelecaniformes; family Ardeidae; genus Egretta; species Egretta garzetta. The sequence goes on from NW_009259588.1 coordinate 529,167, forward strand.
CACACGCTACAGAGACAAAGCAGCATCTACAAAAAGCAGAACAAAGCAGGCTGCCTACACACACAAAAAAAATAATACAGTATTCTCTTTTGTAACACTGAAGTCAGTCATATCAAGCCCTGGTCCCTTTCAAGGAAACTCAGAAAAGTGTTTCTGAAAAGCAGGTTTCCTTTAAAAGATTATAGTACATCATGGTACATCATCATCATCACCTGCATGTAGCTTATCCCACAGTGTGCTGAGGGGTCTATTCTAAAGCCTCAATTGTTAGTTTGTACCTGAACCCATTCTGCAAGTTATTGTACCAACCTGCATGTGAACATGCTGTCTGTTCCAAAAAATCCAGGAGGATGAAAACCAAGAAGAGGCAAAGGGGATAGAGAACAGTCTTCTTGATGACAGGTTAATTAATCTGACTGCTGAGAAAATGAAAGGGCAAGAGAGTGCTAGGAAGGAGCAGCGAGAAGGAAGATGGCTAGAAAGAAAAAAAAAAAAAAAGAAGCTAGGGTAGGTCAGAGAGAAGTGCACTTAGCACACTGGGAAAATGTCTAGACCTCATGTTACAAGAAATTTTCTGCAACCTCCAGCTGACACCACATGAGTTTCCCAACTGGTACAGTCAGCGGCTTGTTACTCATACTTACCATAGTAGAAGAAAACTTTGATGTTCCTGAAACAGCTCTGAAGATCATTGACCTTCTGGTTTCTACATGCCAATTGCTTAGGAGAGACAATTGCCAAGGCCTTGAGAAATATTCCCACCCACTAGATTTTCTGTTTCTACATCCTCCTTAGCCCTTCAGTTTTAATTTTCCTCAACTGGTCTTCTGCTCCTGCCAAGAGCAGGCTGCATGCAGGACTCCATGCAGGACTCCAGGCACGATCTGGCACTGACACCAGCTCTGGCAGAACACTGTGGAATGGGTACACTCAGGTCTAGCAAAGCAACTCTGGCCAGGACAGCTTTCAAACACATATATATGTGATGTATCAAATAGATGATATGTAGTTAAAGTATTCTGGCTACACAGTTTGGGTTTATTTTTCAGACATAGAACAGTTTCAGATTCTCCAGTGGTCAATGTTTGCTTTATTTAGAAAATTATTGTCTAAAATTCCAATCTGAGTAACTTGTTTAACATATCTGTTTGCATGTGTTAAAATAACAGGGATTTCAGACTCTTCCAGCACTGAGTCCAATATCGAACATGAACAATGGAAAACCAGTAGTAAGTATGAGATCTGTATTGCAATTGCATAGCTGTGGTTTGAAACATGACAGTTTGCATCTTGAGGGAGATTTGTGATAGCTCCTCTTCAAATTCACAGATTTTACTTTAGAAATTTACAAATACACTTCTTTAACTGGTTTAGACATCTCAGAGACAATTTGAATTTTTTTCCTCCAGATCTATTTTCATCATCCTAGCCCCTTTCCCATCTCAAAGAAAAAAAAAATCCCAATTCTGAGTTAGGAATGTCTCTTCACTTAATGATTGTACCTACAACACACAGCAATTTTTAAGTTAACAATAGTGTTACAATTAAATCATTAAAATATCAATTAGAATATTTTCTATCTTCATGGTGCTGCTTGTTTTAGATCGACACTTTAGAATCCTAGACTCCATTTAAAATACTTTAAAAGATTTAGACAAAGAAAGTAAGATAACTGAGTTATATAAAAAAAAAAAATCCCAAGAAAACCCCCAAACCCAAAAATGTGGATTAGTTCTTGCATCTGTACGGTTTGATTTAAGCATGCTACTTCTTGTATTTGATAACAGTGAATTTTTAATGTCATATGGTTACTTCTTACTAATTATTTCCATGTTTGTAGGATTTGGGATTTTTGTTTGTGTGATAACTCCAAGAATTCTGCTTAAAAGTATTAGCTGCTTTTAAAAGAATTTTGGTTTTTAGGAGTATATAATCTTCATGTTTTCCTTAATGTTCAAAGATAAATAGGTATTTCTGCTATGGGTCTCATAGCTTTAAGAAATGCAATGTTATGGTAGCAAATAATTTTTATACCTGGAATAGAAAGTAGTAGTTCTTGTGCTGACAGGGGCGGGGGGGCGGGGGGGGGGTGGAGATTGTTTCCAATATATGTCTTCCTAGTGTTATAAACTTTTAAAAAATGGTGGCTTTTCTTCTTTATTTCTCCAGCTGCATCTGGTGGCTTTAAACTCGCCATTTTCTGGTGACATGCGAGCAGATTTTCAGTGTTTTCAACAAGCCCAGCTAGTAGGTTTGACGTCTACCTATAGAGCCTTCCTCTCATCACATTTGCAAGATTTGGCCACAGTTGTCAGAAAAGCAGACCGATACCATTTACCCATAGTCAATCTTAAGGTAAAAATGAATGCTTAGTACTTATTATATTAGGATAGGCTGTAGGTGCCCAAAAATCTTGGAAAATGGCAAAAGTAGAACATTTCAGCCTAAACTGCATTCTATAAAGAAGCAACTTCACTTTGTATTTCAGAGTCAGGTTCAAGAAACAAGAAAGTAGTGATGAAGTAGAAAGTTACAGACTGTCTCACGTTTCCTTTGCATTTTCAAGAGTTGCTTTTTTCAATATCCTAAGGCTAATGGTGGAAAAAAAGCTATCAGAATAGCCTACTTTGAGCAGACAAAGTGACAGTATGATGTTTGGCTTTCTGGATATTTTTTATATCGGCAGCGAAAGTGCATCCTCATTTCTCAAAGATAGCTATTCTGTTCTACCTTCTAGTATGATCACAGAGTATAGTAGGCTAAAATGCCTATTCTTCTCATTTCTAAAGAGAAAGGCAAATTCTGTGCTTAGGTGTGATGCTGTATTTACCCCAATGAAACTGATAAGAGAGTCTAGAGCATGAGTCATTTTATGGCCTCACATAAACAGACACACTCTAAAACTGAGGAAAACAAACCATGCCTCTGTAGCATTGGCTGGCTCCCAGAACAAACAGCCAAAGAAACCTACAGGAATAACATGTGATGCTTGGAACATGCTGAACGGATGCTACTCCAAAGTGCACGGATGCTATTCCAAAGTACATGCAAATACAGAGCCTTGGAGACAAATTTGTAAAGACAATATTGTGACTGTAAAAACTCAAAAGAAGTTTAAGAGGTAGCCTGATGCAAAGCTTTTGCCATGAACATTTGCAACACTTTTCACAAAATTGTGACCTCAACAGAAGTTCCAATACAAATTATGTCTATATTTTCTCTATAGCTACAGTAGTTATAAGCAATTTTTCAAACAACCCCTTAGACAGTTAGGAGGAAAAGGACAATGGAAATGGAGATGATCAAGCTGAATAGTTGGAGTGACCATAGAACAGAGATGCAACTGTGAGGCAAAGGTGTGGATCAGAGAACTGTTAGCATAGACATGATAGATGAAACAAGGTTGTTCAGGACCATCATGCGGAAACTGATGTGAAAGCTGGAATCATAAGTGTTCTTAAATGCAGACACGATTTTAGATGCATAGGTAAGTCTATAAAAGTCAGGTATGATGTGGATTTTGGATTTGTTTTGTTTGTAAAAGTGGCTTTGAAACTTTAACAGGGAGAAATACTTTTCAATAACTGGGAATCTATATTTAATGGAAATGGTGGACAATTCAACATCCATGTTCCAATATATTCCTTTGATGGGAGGAACGTCATGACTGATCCATCTTGGTGAGTTTACATTAGCATTTTTAAGTTTTACATGACATTGCTTTTTACCAGATAGAGCAAGTAGCAATATTTTGTGCTACTAGAAACGTGATAAAATTGTCTCCCTTTCTTTATGCCATCTTTCTTTTCCATTTCTGATAACCTATGAATGGGATATCAGGTTGTGTTCTCATTTTCTTCCTCTCCTTTCTGTTTTCATCTTTCCTTACCCACTGTTTGCTTCAAGCAGAAGGAAAGCAGAAATACAGGTTGCCACACATATAGGTGTGCAGTTGAATAAAGTAAAAAAGAGTCTTTTTCAGGAAATAATTTCCTAACATTACTTTTCAGGCCTCAAAAGGTAATATGGCATGGTTCAACTGCAAATGGCATCCGACTGGTTAGCAACTACTGCGAAGCCTGGCACACAGCTGATATGGGAGCTATGGGACAAGCATCACCACTGAAGATGGGGAAACTTCTTGATCAGAAGATATATAGCTGTAGTAATCAGTTTATTGTTCTCTGTATTGAAAACAGTTTTGTATCTGATCCCCAAGGAAAATAATTCACCTGTTGCACACAGAAATATTCCATTTTATGACAGAGAAAGCTGACACCGAGATTTCATTTGTAATGATGTAAATATTTTATTTTTTGTAATTGCACATTTCAGGAAAAAATAACCAAAGAAAACATACCTCAACACAAACCGCATTCCAGTTAGTTGGAACATCCAGTGCACATGCGGCTGACTTAAAGCCCTTCCTTCCACTTGAACACCACAGGGTTCAAAGTTTGCCAACAACTAACTCACAGCCCCTTGTCTTACTGGCTGAGCTGAAGATCACTTAAGGGCGCGAGTCAAGTGTGGTCTATGAGGAAAATCCAGTAGCCTGTCTCAAGCAGCATGGCTCAGCAAGGCTGCTGCTTCTTCACAGTTGAGAAGCTGCATGCTCTGTGCTCTTCTTTTCACTTGCATAGGTTTTGCATACCCAAGGCACTATTCATATATATACACACTATTCCTGAGCAAATAATGCGAGGCTGTTACATTTTACAGGGCTGGAATTTTTTTTAAAAAAAGCTTTCAGAACAGAGGTGCTCACCTCGTTTGAGTTTCAGTGGATGCTGAGTACCAAACTCCTGTAAGCTTGTACAGATCTCAGCCTGGTGCTTACACATAAATTTAGCAGCTTCCACATCTTTCTTCAGCTTTTTTCTTTGCAGATTCTAGGCATAGGGCTTTATGCAGGAGGAGTGAATTTCACCAAGACAAAATCTGGTCCTTATTTTGGTGCTATTGTTAGCAGGAAGCCTGGAGCAATGTTAATAGAACACATCCTGTTTTACTGGTAGAACTGCGCAAAGTAAATGCAGACAAATGAACCATCTGACCTTTATTTATTTCATTGCATATTAGAAGAAGTTATTTCCTGTTGTGGCAGACTGCTGAATCTGCTGAATGAAAGATGTCTGTCATGGTTTCTTTAAAATAGGTTCTAGACATTATTATCCCACTAAGTTATATGTAAAGTTATTTTCCTTTTTGTGAATTTACCCTTCTGTCTTTCACATAATTAAAGAATTATTAATACAAAATAACAGCAGCAATGATAGGAATGACCAGTAAATGCTAATATTCTTCACAAACTATCACCATAATATCTGAAGTCTTTTGCCTATATATTTCTTTATACTTTAAAAAACATATTTACTTGTATTTTATCAGATAGTAACTATGGAGGTCAAACTCCACATTATCATTTTTTAAGATTTAATCTAGAGTCTGTTGGAAATACACGTTCATTTGCTGACAAACAGAGGATTAAATTAGTAGATAGCTATCTTCAAAAGACAAAAGCAAATCACACTTAGTATACTAAACTGATACAATTATATAACATAATATTGTGAAATCCAGATTTATTTTTCCAATTTACTGTAAAAGCTTATTTTCCAGGGTCAGCTGAATCATAGCTTCTTTTTTTCTTGGAAAAGTCATGACTCCATTATTACAACATGGTAATGAGGCAAAACCAGTTTATATTACATTTGAAATGTAAGCATAACAATTCACTGCACTCGTTTATAGTCCATTTCCCTAAAATGCTGAGCACTCTTGTGAAATGCCAAATTCCTTCAGTTCACACAGTTGGAAGCGTTGTATATGTACGGCAGCGTTTCACTCTGAGTCACAGAAGGTTCAAGGCAGGAAATAAAGTGCTTTTACATGCTTCCAGCAGGAACCATCTACCTTTAATCCTTTGTTGGCAGACCCTCAGCTCGGCCAAGCCATGGCTGGAGGGGTTTATGCCTCCGGTCATCACCCCGTCATCACC
>NW_009259588.1:535451-541452 GCF_000687185.1 Egretta garzetta
CGCTCCTGAGCTGCAGCCAGCAATCAGGGAGCTAGCTATGTCTTTGCCTTGAATTTGCAATGACAAGGGGGCAGGGAGATGGGATCGCACAGAAGAGCTGTGTGAAGGGGAAGGAGAGAGACTAAGAAAAAAGCCATGCAGTTTTTAGGAGATACTGAACCAGCATTTAGGTCAGGCCCAGCAAAAATGTGTCCAGAACGCTGTTTGTGCTGATCCTTTCACAAGGCTAAACCCTTTCTGTGTCCTGAATGGCTGCTAGAGCCTAGCAGGGAACTGAAATGGTTAAGCACCATCAATGAGATGTTAAAGAATGTTCAATGGCTGCTTCCCACCTCTGGCATTAATCTGCAGGCTACAAGAATTTATTGCACACCCTTTGACTGAATACAGAGCATGAACCGCTGCATCACCTGGGCTGCTGTGGTGCTGACTTCACAACATGCTGTGCTCATACACCAGCAAGGGAGACATCTTACCAGAGAATGGCATGAGAGGTCTGTTGGAAAGAAGAGGTTTCCCTTGGAAAACACATTTTTTGTCATTTTAACCAGAGTCAGTGAGGCTTTTTATACTCCGTAGTATAACTGAAGAGAAACAGTAGTATTCATCAAGGATACGACAGGGAAAAAATGAGCCTAGCACTTAAAAATCAATTAACTTTCCCTATCAAATCAGAATACTTCTTTTCAGCATGATTCCACCACCAGGGTCAGGTGCACTTGCAGAAGAACATTTGCTAATTCAGGTAAGGAACTGTGTAAATGAATGGCCAAAATGAGCATGCGAGCAAGGCTGAAAAGAGTATTTGCACTAGAAACCAATGTAGCAATCTGAATTAATTAAACCAGAGTATTAGTCAAATGAGATTCTTCCATCTTTAAGAGGAAGCTTTGGTGGAAAACATCCATATAAAGCTTCGAAGAGCTTCGATGCCCTTTAAAAGGAAGATGACTATACACTGTAAATACAGAGGAGATGAAAATCCTATGAAACATCAGAACTCCAGGACTGGTTGATACAGATACAGTAGATCCATTTCAGCTATTGGAATGAGTATTTCTAGAAACCACGCTGATAGATTTGTCTTTATATGAACTGTAGGTGCAAGCTATAACAACAGAAGCTTCCTTTATATCAAAAAGGATCCACAGTGGGGTTTGCACTTCTGCAAAAGAATCAGTTCTCCATAAAAATAATTATAATTTAATTTTAATTAAGCTGATGCTTAAGCTGAAAGAAAATAAGTTAAAAAAAGAAAAGAGAGAAGAAGAAAAAATCAACCAGAAAAAAGCAGCAAGGTCTAGGAAAAGTTAATAATGATTTATAACCATTTGAAAAAGGAATACTGAATTGTTACTGGAGAGATTCATTTATTTATCACGGATACTCTGGGGGTAGTGCAAAATGCAGGAACACATAGTTGAATGCTCACTACATAGTTTTTCTAAGTTACAAGAATTTTTCGTTATGAAGGTAAATTGGCACATGAATTAAAAACTGATTTTGACTATACCTCTCCAGATTGGACTTTGTTAGAATTGGGAATTAAAAACTGACTTAGACTATACCTCTCCAGATTGGACTTTGTTAGAACTGGGCACAGTTTTCAATGGAAACATCACTTTTTACTACAACATTTTACTGGTTTGTATTAAATTTGACAACTACCTTCAGTCCAAAGAAAGCAACAGGAGACATTAACTGTGTCATTTTCAAAAGATATCCTTTAAGTCAAGACATTTTCATTCTAATTTACTTGCTCTTTAATAATCAAAAGGAATTAAGGCTCCCCAATAACAAATGAAAACATTTTTTCATTGCATGTTTTACCTCCTCAAGGATCATTCTTTTTAAAATGTGCTAATACTGCAGCAGAAGACACACACACCCCCCACCCCCCAAAAAAAGGCTGACCTGTTATCATCACCACTTTATGCAGCCAGAATATAACTCCTGCCAGCAGGGCAGTAGCATAAAACAAGTGCAAACTGTTAACTCTTTACTATTTTGAAAGCAGTTCAACACAATCAATAATAAAACAACCATCTGAATTGGCTGACCACATCCAAAGTACTTTGTGGTATCGTGCAATGATTTTTAAAAAGATCTTTTGACTTGAAATAGCAAGGGCTGAGGTTTTTTTTTCTTCTGAATTTGTAGCATGTCCTTCCAAATTCTTTAAAAGTTGGTGTGGGAGAATATAATTTTTAATCTGATTAGGGAAATGGGGGAAAGTCATATTGCAAGAAAGGCCAGGAGTGTGCATGCATGCACATATAAATGCAGGCACACTCATCTCCAGATAACTTTTTTTCATCCTTGCCACTTCATACCCCATAGCTGTTAGTCTTTAATTGCCTCATCAGCTTCTTTGACCTCATGCATGCAGATAGATAAATGTTATATTAGGATGGAGGAAATTCTGACAATAAGTTTACAAACCTGAGCCAAATAAAAATGTGGCTTCTCCTCAACTCACTTCCCTACAGTTCGGTTTTTCATGATAGCTAATATTCCCCCACAGGTTCATATTCGTACTGAGTTGTGAATATAAGCAGTAGATTGTAGACACCCCTCAATCCTGTTCTGGCCCACTGATTTTGTCAGCAGTAGGTAATCAGCAGGTCTTTTGCCCTTTTCAGTTCAGGGATCTTTTCTCCATGCAGCCGCAAAACATGACATGTTATCATTGATCAGTCGTGTCCTGCTCTGCCTGGACAAACTACAGTGAGATGGGCGGTTTCTCCTCTCATCGCTATTATAAGCAATGCGAATTTCTGTATATGTGAGTTTCTGCGGTGCAGCATATTCACCTCAAATGACTAACAATTTACATAATTATTCTTGGTGTAGTCAAAGGCTGCCCAGCCTTGCTTCTGAGCTGTACATTCAGGTGAAAGAAGAATGAGTTGCAGTATGTCCTGCTTCAGAGACTCCACAGTTACTCTTCTTTTGCGCTGAAGTTTAGGTGTTCCTTCTGCAGTAACACTTGCAATTCTTGTTTTCACTCCAGCCCTCTGCCTGGAGAAGAAAACCTGTCTTCTAGGTTTTAAAGGAATTAGATGCTAGAATTGCAATTTCACTTTGGTGTTCAAATATTGGAGTTAATGGTATGCACGCATCTTAAACGTCTGATCAGGGTTTGGCTGTTACTTGTTGGTCTGGTACATAGTTAGAGCCTACGCTCTAACTGTTCCCCCCTGCTGTCTCTAATGCTTCAACAAAAACTGGCCAGAGATAGAAATATTTCTAGATGAGCATCTACTTAACCTGAACCTAGCCTCCCTTTTTTAACCTGTCAGAGGCTCACTACTTGTTGCATCTTAAAAGGCTTCTTTTGCACCTCGGTGCAACTTCCACCATTACCAGTTAATCTAAACTTTTTACTTACCAGATTATCTTCCACTGTATCCATAATCCAAAAAAACCCTGTTCTACTCCTAAGTGATGGCCATGTATATTCATCCTAATCTGGTGATGCACAGAGTGGATGGTTCAGCTCTAGCAGGACTAGGCTTCGCCTGGGAGAAAAAAAGAATGAGGACTTGGAACACATCTTCATTCTCTATGGGCAGGAGAGAGAAATGGAACAGGGCTTTTTTCATTTGTCCTTTCCTCCACCTGATGACTGACCTTCTCCTTCGCTTGTCCTTCCCCAACCATTTCTCTTTTGTTTAAAGGTTGCATTGCTCCTCCACAGAAAAGCTGGACACTGCTCAGAGCTACCAGCTGCTCAGGTGCAGCATGCTGCACACAGAAGTTCCACATTTCATGTGGAACTTCTGCACTCTGTTTTCCACAGCACCCAGATCAGCACTTGAAGGCCAGCATACATTTCTGTGTGCTTTGCTGGGAGCACTGGATATGGTGGTAGGATGGTAGGGAGTCCAGAGAGGTCCCTTTGGAAACAACAAGAAACCACAACTCCTCCTTCCCTTACAAAGCAGCTAACCTCCCTGCACGCTTCTGCAAAGTACTGCACTCAGTGCACAGAATTACAGACAGCACAGGCTGTAGGAATTTCTACATGTAAAGTCAATTCAGTTTCACACCCTGGTGTTGGTCAGGGGTAACATCATAACCTGCTTTCCTCAGCTGGTTGCAAGGGGTATTAGTGAGGTTTCAGAGGAAAAGGGGGTGACAGCCCTGTCTGACCTTATAAGAAGTACCTAAGATCACCTGCAAATTCAAATTCAAGCCAGGGTGATGATGACAATGCCTCTGCAGGAAAGGTATGTTTTGTATGCTACATTTCAAGTAAGTTCATACGAACGACAGCAGGGGACTGCCTAATAACTGTGTTTCTCCACTGGTCAAGTACTAATACCGTACCAATACCCCTCCACAGTCATTTTGTTTGTCCTTGTTTGATTCCAGACATATTCACTGAGATCCTAGCCACAGTAAGGGCTTGCTAATGGAAAAACATTATCTCCCCGCTGAGTTAGAGGGCAGGTTGGCATTAACCTCCACAAAATCATTCATTAGTGTTTAGCTTTGCTATAGAGTTATGTATTTTAACTTCGCAGGCTCCAAGGTCTCAACTGAGGCTAGTTATATCTCTGAGGCTACATCTACACTAGAAAATTAATCAGGCTCAGGGTACAAGTGTTAGCACAAATAGCATGACTGATTGCTGGACTATTCCCTGTCACAGTTCTGGTCAGTGCCACCTGTAGCCCTTCCAGCCACTACCTTAGAGTATGTTTGGGGAGCACAGCATGTGCCAACGACTACTGCTGTGGATAGTTTGAAGGAGCTGCCCTATTTTGGAACAGAAAGGTTTAATTGTACTCACAGGTGCTTAACCATTGTGCCTGGTCTCAGGGCTAACTGGAGCCCTCACCCAGCTGAAAGCCTGTAGAGGGACTGCGGGACATGCATGTCTGATACTCATGGGACACACACCAATACATCTTTATGGCTTTTTGCCAAACTTAGTATACGACTCTCCTGCAAACATCCATTCATACAATCTGTGTGTCCAGACTGCATTCATTCAGGGAACTCCTAAAATCGTCGTTGCCCTACACAAATGCTCTCATGCTTTGCATAGATATATTGTGCCATCCTATTATCCTCACCTCATTCAACAGTGATGAGTGCCTTGGTTGGGGCATGGAGTGGCTGTTCACACAGCTGGGAAGTTTCAAATCTGTGAGAAATAAAGGGCCCTGGTACAGTCATCCTGTACAACTGATAACTAGTACCATGATGTTTTACATTAGCAAACAAGGCAGCACAAGGCATTTGTCCATGTCCTTTACTCCAGCACCTGGTGGATCAGGCATCATGTTTATGTGTGTACAGTCTATCCATTAGGAGCACTGAGCAGCTTCCAATGCTAGAGTTAGCAGCATCTTCTCAATGACTCTTTGCAGAGTCTAGAGGTATGCTGAGATTTGCCTGAGACACCAGAAGTGAGTTCCCAGAATCATCCCATCACCCTTTCAGCCAGCCTATCAGAAGCCTTCCTTGTACCTTGAAATGTGAGACTGCATCCCCTGATCCTACACCATGTTAGGGTAGGACAAGGGGTGTGTTTGAACTCACGAGTTTGCTAAATTCTCATTGTGACATTGACCAAAATCAAGCTGAAAGGTCATATTAAATTTCCTTTTTTTTCAGCTGAGTTGGTTCATCAGCTCAGCATCAATTTCCAACTTGTTGATCCCATTATTTTCAAGTCCATGTTTCTTTCCAAGAAGGTATAACTGTCGTGGTTTAACCCGGCTGGCAACTAAGCACCATGCAGCCGCTCGCTCACTTCCCCCCCTCCCTCTGTGGGATGGGGGAGAGAATAGGAGAAAAGAAAAAAAAGTAAGACCCGTGGGTTGAGATAGAGACAGTTTAATAAGAGAGAAGAATAACAATAGTAGTAATAATAATAATAGTAAGAGAATATACAGAATATATATAAAACAAGTGATGCACAATGCAATTGCTCACCACCCACTGACCGGTGCCCAGCCCGTCCCGAGCCGCGATCACTCCCCCCAAG
>NW_009259588.1:548660-561800 GCF_000687185.1 Egretta garzetta
GTCCCCGAGCCGCGAGCGACCGACCGAACTAACTAACCCCCCCGAGCATGACGTTATATGGTATGGAATAGCCCTTTGGTCAGTTTGGGTTAGCTGTGCTAGCTGTGCTCCCTCCCAGCTTGTTATGCACCTGGCTGAGCAGGAGAAGCTCAAAAAGTCCTTGAGTAGTCTGAGCACTACTTGGCAACAGCTGAAAACATCAGTGTGTTATCAACATTCTTCTGGTACTAAATCCAAAACACAGCACTATGCTAGCTACTGTGAAGAAAATTAACTCTATCCCAGCCGAAACCAGGACAATAACCCAGTGGGCTCTGAACCTTCACAAGTCCCTAGGGCTTGGGAAGTCGCTAGAGTACATCTGTGAACAGGTTGCTTCAGAAGCATTCACTACAACACATTTTCATTAAGGTGTCTTTCACTGCTATTAGTTCTGCCTACAGAGTAAGAACCTGGCTTGCTCTCAGCAGCTTTTTTCCTACACCACTACTTTGCAACTTTCTCTATCATTACAGCAAAGCCATTCTTAAACCACAAACTTAACTCAGATTGTTTTTTTTCATGATCTCAAACCCCTAGGATTCAGAAGCAGCCCATATCAGGAAACCATGGGAGGCTTGACATCATACACTCACAAGTCAAGGTCTTTCAAACATATCCTGAGACTGCTTGCCTCACTCCATTGTTGGGATATCCAAAGCCAAAACCACTGTACAGAAGCTAATTGGCTAATAGGTTGTAAGGTTGCACTAAAATTTGCCATGGCAGAGCTGATCTGAGTACTTAAAACATACACTACTGACAAAGCTTTAGCACTGGGAAGCTTATTTACAAGTGTTTTCATCCCTGAGGCTGCAGAATGCCCATCTTGACTCGCATTTTCATCCAACTAAAGCTTACAGAAATTCAAAAGAGCAGACATAAGACTGTTGTTTGTGAAAAGGGTTCAGATCCAGCCACAGCTGATGTGATGCATTAATCCACGTGAGTTAGAAATGGACATATTGTTACTTAAAAGTGAAAAAAACCCCCACTTATTAATAGCCAGAGTTCACTGAGATTCATAGATTGAATGTGTATTCACTCTCTCCCCACTTCCCTGTAGTTTAATATGTCTTAGAATGGTAGAATAATTTAGATTGGAAGTGATCTCAGAAGCTCATCTAATCCAACTCCCTGCTCAAAGCACAGCTAAGCTAACTTCAAAGTTAGATCTCAAATTGCAGTCTGAGGAACTGAGGGTGCAGCAGTGTGCTCAGATGTCTATGCCTCCATTTTAAGAAGACAAGAAGCTGGTATCTGTGCATGTGCCATGATACTTTTCTGTTAGGGCAGGAAAGTATCTAGTTGATGTAATTGTCACCAAAGTCAGAATAGATTTGTGGTCTGGGCCTCTGAAAACATATCTCCTAAAGAAAGGCCTCTGATTTTACAAAGAAAAGGTTGAGGGAGAGAAGCAAGATAAGTTAGTTGCATCTAACTCAGTCGCCTCCTAATGTCCGCATTTTTTTCCTGGAAAAGGGTCATCCCTCCCAACCTAGTTACTGAAGATAAATCAGAGGACTCTGCATCCCTGAGGCACACACTGGCAAAGTCCTGTTCTCAATCAAGTGCCACATAATGACAGATAATAAGCTACACATTCTGTCAAAAGTCACTGAATCACAGCATCTTTCTTACAAAAGCCCAATTGTTCGTCACCAGGAGAAAATTACAGGAATACTGATCAATAGCCTAGAGGAGGGATTAAAATAGCTGCTTACAGCTGTATCCCCTTTTACTGGTACACTCAGTAGGGCAAAAGGTGGGAAGGGAGAAGGGTAAGATGAGTCAAAAGTGTTGGGGAGAAGGAATAATAAAGCACTGAAGTTGTGGTGAACTCTATGAATGAGAAGTTAGAAGAAAATAGCAAATTATCGGCTCTGCATAGGGTCTATAAAAGCATCTCTGAAGGCAGTAAACAAGCCAGCCTACAGGTTGGAGCTTTAAAGGGACAGTGAACTCAGAGGAGACGTTTGTGCAGGGCAGCCTAGTTAAATATAATAGATGTCAAACACAGTGACAAAAAGGATTTATGTCTAAAATTAATGATCCTCTAATTGCCCCTCAGCCACTGATAAATATCCATGGGCAACTATGTTTCCATTGAGACTTCGGGCAATTGAAGAGCAAGAATCTTTCATGAATAAGAATCCACAGACATTGAAATAGCTCCAATAGGAAGGACTCAGCGTAGCACTCCAAATATCCTTAGTCTTGCAACTAAGGTCTGTGAGCACAAATCCCTTAGGTATTAAACCTGTACTTCCCATGAGGATAATGGGTTGAAAGGTAACAGCTCCCTCATATACTTTTGCAGAAAGCTCTGATTCTACATAGAAACTTAACTATGTGGAGAGGTTGAAGAAGTTTAGTTTCTGTTAATTTTTAAGTGAGTATCTCTCTGTACATTGTGCAGAGAGCTTAAGCACCCCAAGTAAAAAGTTACAGTGATAAGACTTGAGCTGCCTAAATCTAAAATAGTAAGTTACTGCTAAACTGCTGAAACCTATTTTAATCAAAGGCAGGTCAAGACAAGAAGTAGAGCAGCAACTTTTTGCCATCCAAAATCACAGCCTGCTGAAAAGTTAGTCCTAGTTCACATGCAAGAGAAGCCTGAACTTGTTTTAGCCCAAAGTAAAAGGAAGAGGATGAATGTGGTAACAAGCCACCCATTCCACTACTTCTGGGATAACATGTCAGTGTCTTTCATTATTGTCAGTAGTGCCCAGTAACAGCTATGACTCTCCCATCCAAGCCAACTCAGAAGCATACAGAGAAGTAAGCAAGTTAGAACAGAACAGGACAGGAACCTGCTGAGACCCAACTATGCCTTTGCAGGTTTTGGTAGCAATGTTCAAGTATGCATTGCATTTCAGACTCAAGTGGTTTATGGTGGTTTCCTTTTCACAACACTTCTTCCTCATTTTGCTCGCAGGAAAGCAATGTCCAGAAGAACAAACTAGGATTATTCATCAAGGGTAAGGCTGTCTGGAAAACCCTAGCTTCGTATGTTACAAAAGCTGCAATGACTAAAGCATGGTGTGGCCAAAGAGAAAGGATGATCTCATGTTTATGGCAACAGAACAGTGCTCAAAGGAACAGGATTCTGTCCCTGATTCACTCATGGAAGAAAAGCTCCACAGAAACTGATCCATTTTAGAGTAGGTTACAAATATCGTGGAGTAGATCAACATGCAATTCCATGAGACTTAAAATTGACCTAAGTCAGTTCAACCAGACACAAACAGTTCTGTGCCCCACATCCCGCATTCTCCCTGTGCCCATCCTCATTATCATGAAACTCCACAGAGAACACAACAGATCAAAACCAAACCCTGCAAAGGAAAAGATACTTGTTCCTTGCTGATTTAGCTCTTTGATTTGGCTCCTATGCGATAAGATATGGGCAAGCGTCACCAGAAGGGAGGGCAGAATCACATAGCCACGGATGCAGAAAACAGTAGTGCTGGCTTGTGTTGTTGAGGCACTCTGAATGTACAGGCCACCTACTGAGCTCTGAGAATGAAACAAACTCTTGAAGCGCTGATCACTAAGTGGGCTCTCCTCATTCTGTGCATTGAATAAGGCAGGGATATCGTAAATAGGATCACAAATTTTAAAATGTGTAAATCCAAGTAGAAATGGGGCATCAGTAACCCCAGTTCTGGCACTTTTGAGTGTTTTACTTCACAGCACTGAACTTTTTTTTTATTGTAGGCTTTTTGTGTATGTATAATTTATGACATTTCTTTGTGCACCTAAACATAACTCCTTTTATCTCACCTCCAGGATAATCCTACAAATGCGAAGAGGCATTTCTTCTCAACCAGGCTAACAGAACAAACTAATTCTGGTGTGTTAGTAGGCCAATCCATTTTTGAGAGTTGATT
The DNA here is from genome assembly GCF_000687185.1 of Egretta garzetta. Classification (NCBI taxonomy): domain Eukaryota; kingdom Metazoa; phylum Chordata; class Aves; order Pelecaniformes; family Ardeidae; genus Egretta; species Egretta garzetta. The sequence continues at coordinate 552,593 of NW_009259588.1, forward strand.
CAATTAGAAAAAACTGTATTTAAAAAAAAGCTACAGCCAGACTTCAAAATCAAATACACAGTTCTTTGACCTTTAGCAAGGTTCTTAAGAAAAACTATTTCCTGGAAAAAGCATTCAGCTTCTCAAGAAAATCTGTTCTTCTGAAAATTAAGAGCATGATAGACTGGACTTCTAATGACTTCAACTTTAGCTACAAAAGGAGTAACCTTCTCCATAAAACTAAACTGCAGCAGAGTGATACTCGGAGATACTCTAACTCTAGTCTTTTGTCCTAGTGAATACTAAACATTTATTTGAGCTCTTCATTTGCTATCCTGTAATACATTAATTAACTTTGACAATTCAGATCAGGGCCTGGCTTGTATCAGGAATAGTGTGGCCAGCAGAAGTAGGGAAGTGATTGTGCCCCTGTACTCGGCACTGGTGAGGCCACACCTCGAATACTGTGTTTGGTTTTGGGCCCTTCACTACAGGAAGGATGTTGCATTGCTGGAACATGTCCAGAGGAGAGCAACGAAGCTGATGAGGGGTCTGGAGCACAAGTCTTACGAGGAGCAGCTCAGGGAACTAGGGTTGTTTAGACTGGAGAAAAGGAGGCTGAGGGGAAGAAGGTTGTAGTGAGGTGGGGGTCAGTCTCTTCTCCCAGGTAATGGGCAATAAGGTAAGAGGAAATGGCCTCAAGTTGCACCAGGGGAGGTTTAGGTGGGATGTTAGGAAAAATTTCTTCACTGAAAGGGTTGTTAAGCACTGGAATGGGCTGCCCAGGGAAGGCGTTGAGTCCCCATCCCTGGGGATATCTAAAAGATATGTAGACGTGGTGCTTAGGGACATGGTTTAGTGGTGGAATGGCAGTGTTAGGTTAACGGTTGGACTTGATGACCTTAAAGGTCTTTTCCAACCTAAATGATTCTACGATTCTATAAAATGAATCCCATGACTAGTTAGTTAAACTGAAAATATCTCCTTGCCAGTGAAGGCTTTTCCCTTCCCATCTTCTACTCTTCATTAGATCAAATATATACATTCTTACTACCATCATTTCCAATATTTTGTTGGCAGAATAATCCAGTGATATGATGGAATTTTTCCTGACATTCATTTAAAATGCTCATTTTTTCCTTATTTTATCCTGTCTTTAAGTTAGGAAGTGATGCATTTCTCCTGGTTTTTTGGCTATGGTCACTTTTAAACAGTTTGGTTGGGCAGGTGTGACGAAAGCATTTTCAGCACTACTGTTGCAGATGTTCTGGGATATGTAGGTTATCTAGAACTTTGATTTAATCAGATGCAAGAACAGAGGTTCAGTTTAATTGGGCAGGCAGTATCTCTTTAATTTCAGTTTTGACTAGTGACCCCTCTTGACTTCAGGAATTGGAAATACTTGTGATGACGGCAGTGGCAAGAAATTTAAACATCCTCTCAGACTTTAACAGAAGTATTTACTTCTTAGTGTCAACTTCCTCTTGCATTTCCTGTTTTGTGGCTTGTGATGGTCTCCACATATTTAACAGCAGTTAACATTCACTATCAGAAGTATAAAAACAAGCTAATAGATTTGATGCACCCTAGCTTTCAGGTGCAGTTCTTCATGAACTGTCATAGGAGAGAATGACTACAGTACAGCAGCATTCACTGTTTCATAATCTGTAAAAACTAGTCCTGTTTCAGAGACAGAAATGAATTCCCAGCTTCCAAAGTCTACTACTATTACCTTCTCTTGCCTGTGGGTTGTAACATGCCACAGAGGCAAGACGGTCCCCAGAAAGGGAAGCTACTTTGTTCTGAGTAGCAGAAAGGAATGTAGAGCTAGCGGTACAAATCTGCTAGGGGAGTTATCTTCAGGTACGAGTATCATCTTGCCAAAAAGATATCATCAAACTAAAGAGGATTCAGTGAAGAGCAGCAGATCAATAGATCTACATTGGATGGAGATGCTAAAGGTTAGCAATCCGCAGCAGCAATCACCACTGAAATGGTGAGACACATTTGCCCATTAACATTTATGCAACAGAGTTATTTTCTGCTTCAGGATAGACCATTTCTGAAACCCTTTGGTATTTTCTGCTCACATCATGTGTCTTTCCTTTCAGTGTTAATAAGCTAAGACACCAGTTCTATACCAAGGTCCAATTCAGCAGATTTCGGCTCCTCATAAGTGTGCAGAGAAACCATATGCTGTACTAGCATGGATTTTTTTTTTTTTTTACATCTTCTTTCTTGCACAGTCACTTAAATTTGAACCTAACCTATTCAGAAATGAATGGAGGTAACTGTGCTGAAAGAGGCTGGTGATAATGCAGAGCTATTTGTGAAGTTGGAGAACACTTGGTGTCCAGATTCTGACATCTATTCTAGCAGCAAAAAGACCTGGTTGCAGCAAGGACTGCTGAGCATGTCATTTGGCTTCACTAGTGGGATAGTCAGCACCCTGACACCAGGGTTCTGCTCACAGCCCAGCTCAACATGGCACAACGCAACTTCACCATTCTGTTAATCACCAAAGGGGATCTGCAAACTGCTCACAAATATTGGCGGAAACAAGCAATGGATGATACGACTAGAATCCCACATCCCTTGGCTCCTCATTTAAAAGATACATGAAAAAGCCTTTTCCCTGTCAAATATATTAGAAATATTTTACCAGATGTAGGCAAGCAAATAACTGAGTGCCAGGAAACTTGTATGATGCTTGCTAGGTCTGTGACTGTGTTGTGCTGTTGCAGTGCTGAATTTTTGAAATGAAAACAGAAATTACTTTAGAAGAAAACCGAAGCTTTATTAGTAGACAAAATCAGAGATGTGAGTCACCTGTTAGTTTTTTTAAAAAAAGTTTTTAGAAACTATTCCCACTAGATTAAATACTAGCAAAAAAATTGACAGGAAATGGATACCAGGAGTCATCTGTGAGGACCTCATATCAAAACATGCTGGTCAACAAGCCCACTTAGGAAACGAAGACCCAACTTGGAGAAACACCTGAAGATAGAACAGAAAGCAAGAAAAGGAACAGTTACTCTCTTACCAACAAAACATTCCCAACTCAGTAGTAAGAACATACGGTTTCTTGTGTGAGGATATTGTAGTTGTTACTGTTTCAAAAAAAAACAACAAAAAAAATCCTGCTTCAAAAGCTTGTTTACTAAGGCCATGATTTAAAAATACATCCTTCCAAGTGATTTATTGTGTGGATGAAATAATTTTTCAATATACAAAACAGTTTTGTACATCCCTAGCCTTTCCTAAAAGAATTTCAGATTTGAGAGCCTCCACCATCTCCATAGTCTTTCACTACTTTTTCATCCTAACTGTGTTCTTCAAGCCTTATGCTTTTGCCTAGCTGTACTTTAGTACCAGCATTCTTGCTACATTCTGAAATTCTCAAGAGAGATGGTTTCCTCTACTAGCTTCCTACTATCCAGTCTAATAAGTCTTCCTGGACAAAAGTCAACCTTTGGCATTACAGTTAAGGGATATGGCTGATGGAAAATCTCTATAGAGAAACAGAATGAAGTAAGCTCTTATTATTTGCAACCAGCAAATGTTGTTCAGAACTCCCACATTAACTCAGAAATGCAAACAGTGTGAATTACTATTTTTGTATAGGTCCAGTGACAAAAGTCTTCCCTGTTAATAATGTCACTTGGAAATGAAGAAATAACCAAGGACTTAAATTTTTAAAATTTTTATTCCTGAGTAGGTACAAACTCCATTACTGGATTTAAAGGAAAAAAACCACCTTTTTAGAACACATTACAGAAAATCTCTGTATTATTTTCTTGGACTGCTCAAAGTACAGCACCTTTAGAGTGAACTCCAGCTATTGTTTGCAAACAAACAAGCGAAAACTTACAGAAAGCACGGCTAAGAGAGACTACAGAAACAGGATTTTGAAACCACCAGGCAGAAGCTGAATTATGATAGAAAGTTTGATGTTATCACCTCAGGTAAGATACAGTCACAAGCACTGAAGAATGCGAGTTGGTGGGGAATATGTAGCAAGTCTAGAAAAGCTGCAGCAAAACAGGCAACTCCCCCTATAGCACACTACAGAAGAAACTCTCTCTTCTCTCATTCCCAGTTTGCAGCATTGATAAATCAGTGTCAGGAATTAATCATGACTGGAAGTGTTTTATTTTCTTCTCTTTTCTTTTTTATTGTGGGTTTACACTTAACTGAGCAAAATGTTATTTTAACAACAGAGTGAAAGTTTGATTCAAAAAATTATTTTTTTTTTAAGGACGACCGATATTTAATCCAAGCCGGAATCTAGATCCCCAAATCTAATGCTTCGAGGTCTTAGCAGCTTATCACCACAGTATCCACTTCCTGCTCTAAGAAATTTCTTGTCTGTAATGAGCCCTAATTCCATGAAAGAAGAAGTTGGTTTGTCAAACCCACAGGGTGCCTACCTGCCTAACTGTAGATCAGAGGTCTACAACAGGAAAATCTCATGAGCATGTGCAGTGCTAGCGAGATTAACTTTTGATGAGTTACACACACTGCTCCTTCCCCACTCAAGTCTAAATTGAGTCCAATCTCAAAACTGGTTTCAGTGTAGGAGGGAACTGACCTTTCTTGAAAAGCAGAACGATATGAATTATTACTTGCACCATCAACTTGGTATGAAGAGTAGCGTTCAAGCAGGTAAATGCTGTACTTCCGTAGGAAAAAAAGTATCCTTTCTTAATTAGAGGCAAGTTACTTTAATGCATCCATCCCTCACTGTAGTCAGAGGTGAGATATGCAATTTCAGGGTTGCTATAGCAATATGAGGCTTTCAAATAGATAATGACGTACAGTCTAAAGTCATTTCCAGACCTTGTTGATGTCAGCCTCTTTGCTTCTGGCAACCCCTCCCTAAGCTAACCCGTTGCCTTAGTCATTTCTGTGTTTAGCAACATGTCTTGGACTATATACTTCTTCCCTGTTTTCAGGGATTTACAATCAACATTGCTCTCTCTGAATACATTCATTTCACATGAAGCTGGGTATCTATGCGTAGGAAACAAGCTTGGCAGCCAATGGACCCTACAAGCTGGAATACAACACTAAGTCCGCGGGGTTTAACAGCAGCAGCGCAAAACTGTCAGCACTGTGATCTGCTTGACTGCAGAGTAAGAACTTGCGGTGTTATAACGTACCCACAAACCTATTAGCTGTGCAATATGGAGAGTGTTAGCCGGAGGGATCGAGCGGCTGCACACTGATGCGGCGTATTGCTGGGCTGCCCAGTTTGTAACCCCGAGATATGGGTCTGGTGTGTTTCACAGGCAGAGAATTAAAAGCGAAAAGGGTTTCATATGTCGTACGCTTTAACTGACCTTCTGTTAATGGGGTTTGAGTAACTTAGATCTCACTGTATTTAGTTTTGGAAGCACTGATGAGGCAAATCAGGCAATGTTTATAAAGGTTATAAAATGAGTAATTCTGAGTATTTTATAAAGGAGTGACTTCAAAAAAGCACTTTGATCCTTTCTGTCCTAGTTTGAGTAAAACTGCTTGGGAAAAATGAGGACTGGGGGAGTGAGGGGTGGGTGTTTGTTGTTTTGGGTGGGCTTTTTTTTTTTTTTTAAATAGCTTATTCTGTTGCTTTGGAAAATGTTACACATTCTGTTTTTTTCCTCTTGCTGAGTTCCTTGGTGAATGTAATTTGTAAATATCATGATGCACTGAATAGTTCTTAAAAAATTATAAAATTTAGCTAATTACCATGGAGAAAAAACTGTAAAAACTGCAAATGAGGTTTTTGCAACACCTTTATTCCCTCTTGCTCTACACAAACTGTACATATTTTCTTGCTGAAAGATTTATTAGAATTCTTTATTACCCTGATACAGTATGTCTTATAATGAAAGACTAATAAAGTGGTCACCACTCCTACCACACTTTCATACCTTCTTACTTTAAAACTTTGTATTTATTAGTGCCCATTTTCTTAAGTAAATCAGCTTATAACACAAGAACATTCATATCCTTGATCTTAGTCAAAGCCTAATCTACAGAACAATTAATTTTGTATCATTTTCTATCTGTCTCACCACTTGTCCCTTTTCAAAACCAGTTATATTTTAATGCTCTATGTAGTTTCTCAGTATGTGGGGGTTTTGCATTACAGAGTTCTGTTTGAACCTTTCATGCAGACACAAATATTTTGCTTTCCGTCTTCCAGAAAGAAAGCATAAGAGACATTAAAAAAATGACAATAATTACTGCAAGAAATAAAACTACCACTAAGTAAAGTTTAATTATGTCATCTTCTCTCCCTCTGGGTGCTGCATATGTGTATAAATGTCATATTCTAGTACAAAAAATTAAGAAATGAACCTGTGTTTAAATTGCAGATATTCCCTGTATAACCTGCTCTAGTCAATCTAAAAAGCAAGAATTTTTAAAATAGGTTCAATCATTTTGATGATCTAAACAGATCTCATAAAGCCAGATAATTTGGATTTTCTATGTTGTCTTGCTTTATGATCTATCTTGCATTTAAAAAAAATGATTAAATCTGTTGCATCTTTCTATAATTAGGATGGTGGAAATTCATTCATTTATGACATAAATGAGGCTAGGCAAAATGTTTTTCTTGCTTATTCTTCTAAAAATATTTCCACTGACTACATTATTTCAATTCTCAGTAAGCACTGTGAAAACAAAGATGGATTAAAGTAGGTAAGCAGTGGTCTGAAAGATTCCCTCACATGAAATGGTGAAGAACAATGTTTAATGCCTCCACTTATAATGTCATAAACATACAATGGTGAGAAGTTGCTTTCTATTGAACTTGGCAAATTTGTACAGTGAAATTGTTTTCTCTTGTTATATTGGCAGAAAAAGGCCAAGCAATTATTGTCATTTTGAAAAATCTGAAATCACAGAAAAGTTATTTTCTTCCTAAATAAAATGTCATTTTATAGAAAGGCATATCTTGGAACCTGCTCACTGCATCATGGTCTGACTTAGCTTCATTTGCCTAACCAGCATATTTAAGGATGAATGTAACTAGGTGCAGTCATAAATAAGATCTCATTTTCTTTGGATCGGCATTCAATTATTTGCAGACATGAGGAGAAATCGATGATTTAAATCTTCTCAGGCTACCATTTGTATTTTGTATTTTTTATTTAACTGCTCCACCTTGTATAGCAAAAAAAGACAGATTTTATTGTCAAACAGAATATGTAACATGAACTACTGCGTAACTCCACAAGTAAACCTAAGTACCTCTCACATAACCCTCCTAAAGATACAGAGTCCTACCCATACCAGCCAGCCCCTGGCTTGTACTAGCAGCAGTTGTGAAGGAACAGGAACATCAAAATATTGGAAGAGGAGAATTGACTGCAGAAGTAATAGTGGGAGAAGGAAAAATGCAGGGATCAATCTTAGAGTAACAAGGGGGAGCTAATGGGGAAAGGTGCAGGCACTGACCTTCATGGTCAGTGACCTTCCAAGAACAAGATCCAGTTGTCTACCAGAGCCCTTTTAACACCAAGAGTCTGTATCATAATCAGGAGTTCTTAGACCCCACCTTATCAAGACCAGAAGCTGCAGTCCCAAGAATCTGGAAACACAGAATAGAAGCATGGCAAGAAAAGGGGTGAATCTGGACATACAGAATCTGTTTCAGTAGCTTTGCAGATGCTGCTTCTGTCCCAAGTTTGGCATTATAAGCTAATGTGGCACACAAGATTACAGGTAGGTACCCAGGGATCAGGACAGGGGATGACATAATTGTAGGAATGTCTTTAGTAGTGGTATTTAGTTTGTGCATGTTATGAAAGAAGGGTGAGGCCTGGCAAAACATTTAATTTGTGGTGGCACTGTTCACTACTTGAAACTGACCTGAGACCATCTTGGCTGGTGAGCTGTTACCTGTAAGTTACTGACTTATTTTGTTCTTTCTATGGCTGGGGGCCAAACATCCCTCAGGATGCTAATTTAGAATGCTCCCCCTAGGACTGAATTGGGAGCCCTGAAAGAAATCCTTCACCACGCTCTGCTTCCTGTTTCCTGCTTTCCTTCAGAGATATCGTCTGTGGCCCATCCTTAAATCCAGATGATGTGTGATGGGGAAATGAATAGAGGTTTTTTTTTCCCAAGCATATAATTTTCTTAACTTACAGTTTCAGTCCTCCATGTGAATTTAAAAGATGCCTCGGGATTTGAGCAACTTTAACAGTTTCAGTATTTCTTTTTGATGCTAGTACATCACTTGAGGATTAGCCCTTTAAGTATTTCTACATATGGATAGCCAAGAACATGTTTGCCTGGTGTTGTCACTTCAGTAGTTCATTACAGCATGAATCTACATCAAATGCAGATGTTTGGTCCAACATCTGTCACAAAGGACATCTGTCATTAAAATACTAATATAACTTGAGTCTGTTTATACATGATGCTGATCGTTGCTTGGAGAGAAAGGGCAAGAGAATGAATTAATAAAAATCTACCTCACTTTGAACTGTTACATTATCAAGATTCTTATCCCAGTGAACTGTACTGTAGGAGCAACAAGACTTTTTATAAAGGCCGTGTTGGCCGAACTGCACGTAAAAAGGAGACAGGAGACCAGTGTGACATGGAAGTGAATGTGGCACTGAGGAGCACGGAGGTTGCTGCCCTGAACACCATAAACTGGGAAATCACCACCTGGCAGACAGTACCTGAAGCTTGTGAGAGCAACGGTGGGTGACAAGTGGAAAAGCACCTGCGACCTACATGACTCGTCCTGTGACAGGAGGGTCACACAGCAAGCAAAACGAGCAACAAAAGCAAGTGTGACAGCACACGCTGAACTTTAGGGACTCCGAACTGATTCGGTATCTGCACACAACAACCAGGTAACAGAGCCGGGGCGGGGGCGATTCCCGGAGCGAGCAGGTAATTGCTGGGAGATCGGTTACCTGATACCGAGGGGGAAGCAGCGCGCCTTTCCTCCTTCCCTGCCACCCATGCAAAAGCTAATAAAGCTGGGGATGAAAGCAACAATCTCGGACATGGTACTTTTCTTCACAGGGCGCATCCTAGCTGCTACAGCTTGTAAGATTAAGTAGAACCTCAGCTGGCTATTTCGACTGTTCAAGTCCGCTCCCGACTCCCAGTGAACTCCTCCGGTTACGCGCAGCGGATGCGCAAACCGTGAGGCAAGGCGGGAGCTGCACACGGGGACTAGCGCCGTTCTGTTCTCGCGCGGTACTAAAACTCGTGG
>NW_009259588.1:563452-569025 GCF_000687185.1 Egretta garzetta
GGCGTCGGGTGGTGCAGATGCGTGTCGAATGGTCCGCGTAGCGGAGGTAAAAGACTCCTCTAACTCCCACGTCAGGCGCTTTAGCTCCGTTACGCGCCACATTGTGGTGCGCTGGCCGCGTCTGTTGTGAAAGCTAGTACCGGTGGTGATCTAGGTAAGTGATCTTTCAGTTACAGTCCAACAGCTAACCTGTATGCACTGTCAGGAGCAAGCCGTGCGGAAATAAAAATCTTCGGTGAATGTTGTACAGTAGAACAGTTTTGTTCCTCCAGCCGCCTGTGCCTGTGCTCTCTTGTGAGAGAGATGTGGTATCAGAGCTGTGCTGTTGCAGAGCTAATGCATGAAATGGGAGCTCTTAATAGCAAGGGATAGATATTTTTCCATTTTTTAAAAAAAAGAAGTCTACTTTGTTCTTTGTTTAGCAGTTTGGGCCGTGTGACCTAACTGGGGTATACAAACATTATAGATGCCTTACTCTAATTGGTTTAGGTTTCTGTTTCATCTGTAGTAAATTAATTATGATGATGACAGATACACAAAATCTGCATTTTGTAATTGGTCCACTAGCTAAATTCTTCTGTAGGTAGATTGTATATTGCTTTGGGTTTTAAAGAGAAAGTGGAAAGGCACCACGACTTCTTCAATACAGCTTTAATACATCCCTTGATCTGGATTTTTACCATGCTGTTCCTAATTCAATCTAAGATAGTACTCGTGCTGTAAAGAAAATATTATTTAAAGAAAACATAACTTGCTATAATAAAATGCCATGTTAGTTGCCCATATTTTTATTGAAGAAGGTGGAGAATCTTTGATGTGGAAACAATGAAATAAGCTGAAGTTACCCATGGTGGTTCTTGTGTTCTTGAAAAGGTGCAGCAGGCTTTAATAACTTAAAGGTTTCTTTTGCAACACATCCAGTTTAGATGTTGAAGGAAACTTTACCTTGATTTGAGCTTTGAACTTTTTCCTTTTAATGCCTCTGATCAATCAACAGTTTTCACTTAATCTCAGTCACGAAAATAAGGTCTAAAAGGTTTATGTTAAAACAAGACAGTAGACTTCCACACAAAAGCTTAAGGATAGAAGTAGTGGTGTGCTACCTTTAAAAAAAAAAAAAAATAAAACCTTCCTATCTGGTGGAATGGGGGGGGATCCAGGATTCTTGATCCGTAACGCATAGACAAGTCCTGGTAGTGGTAAAGAGGTTAACTTGTCTGAGCATCGTGGTCTAAGATGACAAAGAAGTGCAAGGTATGATTTGGCAACTTAGAATTCTTATCGTGGGTTGACAAAAGTTAGGCTTTTTCTGATGCTGCTCTTTTGCTGTTACTGCACGAATGAATCGTCTTGTGATATAGTTTATGTGGGGATCAGGCATGTAATGAATTGCAGCAGCCCACTGAACAGTAGAACAGCCCTAATTTGTAAGACAATCTGAAATTTAGGGGTTTTTTACTATGTGGGCCATAGTCTTTGGTCTGTCCAGAATTCTGGGGATCCATCTCTTGGAAGCTCTTGCATTCACGCAACTGGTCGTAATTGCAAATAAAGATGGAAATCGAATTTGTATGCTGAAATGAATTTAAAAGTACAAATGAAGGAGATCTTTATTCTTTCTGTTTTCATAAGTATTAATAAAATTGCAACCTAAGGCTTTTGATTTTAGCTTTCCTTTGTTTTTCTAAAGCATACTCTTCTATGAAAGACACCAGCAACAAATTTTTAATGTATCTTGCTGTAAGAGGCATGAACATATCTGTGAGTAGCTTTATCGATGAGATGCAAAAAAAATGATAGTGCCATTTGGCACCTGCACTACAGAAAATATAATACTGCTTTTTTTTTAATCTGGGATTTTTTTCTAAGGCTTTATAATTACTTGCAAGTTGAGGATAGTTCCTTAATAATAAAGTATTTTGTCTGGTTTCTTGAGTGCTTCACTTTGGTTGCCAAAAAGTGCTGTTTTCGGTGAGAGTTTTGCTTAACAAAGATTGATTAAATGTGTGCAAAAGTTGTCCTGAAAACTTGATACCTAGCGCTGTTACTTTACAACAGGTAAACTTAATTAGTGCCTTTTTGAGAAGAGTGAGTTAGTGAAGGTTGTGAAGTATCATGGTTAAAGAAATGTACCCACGCACCAGATACTGTAAGACCTAAACAGTTTTGTATCTTGAGCTAGGAGAGTTCAGAGATGAGTCAGGTGTATTGTTTGAGGCGATGATCTGAATAAGAGAACAGGAAGCTGACAATAAGGTCTAAAAGGTTTATGTTAAAACAAGACAGTAGACTTCCACACAAAAGCTTAAGGATAGAAGTAGTGGTGTGCTACCTTTAAAAAAAAAAAAAATAAAACCTTCCTATCTGGTGGAATGGGGGGGGATCCAGGATTCTTGATCCGTAACGCATAGACAAGTCCTGGTAGTGGTAAAGAGGTTAACTTGTCTGAGCATCGTGGTCTAAGATGACAAAGAAGTGCAAGGTATGATTTGGCAACTTAGAATTCTTATCGTGGGTTGACAAAAGTTAGGCTTTTTCTGATGCTGCTCTTTTGCTGTTACTGCACGAATGAATCGTCTTGTGATATAGTTTATGTGGGGATCAGGCATGTAATGAATTGCAGCAGCCCACTGAACAGTAGAACAGCCCTAATTTGTAAGACAATCTGAAATTTAGGGGTTTTTTACTATGTGGGCCATAGTCTTTGGTCTGTCCAGAATTCTGGGGATCCATCTCTTGGAAGCTCTTGCATTCACGCAACTGGTCGTAATTGCAAATAAAGATGGAAATCGAATTTGTATGCTGAAATGAATTTAAAAGTACAAATGAAGGAGATCTTTATTCTTTCTGTTTTCATAAGTATTAATAAAATTGCAACCTAAGGCTTTTGATTTTAGCTTTCCTTTGTTTTTCTAAAGCATACTCTTCTATGAAAGACACCAGCAACAAATTTTTAATGTATCTTGCTGTAAGAGGCATGAACATATCTGTGAGTAGCTTTATCGATGAGATGCAAAAAAAATGATAGTGCCATTTGGCACCTGCACTACAGAAAATATAATACTGCTTTTTTTTTAATCTGGGATTTTTTCTAAGGCTTTATAATTACTTGCAAGTTGAGGATAGTTCCTTAATAATAAAGTATTTTGTCTGGTTTCTTGAGTGCTTCACTTTGGTTGCCAAAAAGTGCTGTTTTCGGTGAGAGTTTTGCTTAACAAAGATTGATTAAATGTGTGCAAAAGTTGTCCTGAAAACTTGATACCTAGCGCTGTTACTTTACAACAGGTAAACTTAATTAGTGCCTTTTTGAGAAGAGTGAGTTAGTGAAGGTTGTGAAGTATCATGGTTAAAGAAATGTACCCACGCACCAGATACTGTAAGACCTAAACAGTTTTGTATCTTGAGCTAGGAGAGTTCAGAGATGAGTCAGGTGTATTGTTTGAGGCGATGATCTGAATAAGAGAACAGGAAGCTGACAGCACCTTTCTGTATTACGCTTTTTTGCTCCTGACAAATTTCACTGGATAGGGGAAAAAACTACTACCAGTAAACACTACAGCCTTCTTGCTCATCTTCCCCAAATCTATTACTGTCTCTTGCACATTATAGCCTTGCTTCTTTATTCCTTGAAACTCTACATCTTGTGGAACCAAGAGTCCTGGTTGTTCTTTTGGTGAAGATCTAATTTCTGGTGAAATTTGTTTCAAAAACTGTATTTTCCATGGGAGAAGAGTTAACAGTGTCACAAGAGAAGGGTCTGGAGTTTCTTTTTCAGCCTAATGCTGCTGTTGGGGGCCTGAGACAATCAGTCTTTTTAAAATTTGTAAAGCAAAGACACATGATTAAATAAAAATAAAAGTATTAATAATATAAAATTCTTAATTACTCATAATGAGATGTGAGCTTGGGGGTTTTCTAGAGTGCCTCACAAGTTTTAACTGCTGTAATGCCCTTTTTTAGCATCCTTTGAAAGACAGTATTTCAAAACAAGATTTCCAACTAAATACTCTTTGGCTGAAGTTCTGTGCTAAACTGTCTGGTTGAAGTAGTTCTGCAGGATGTTAGCAAATACTATATAGTGATTCACAGGGTTTTATGCAATCCTAAAAATAAAGATTAAATAAAAATCTCTAAAAATGCTCTACTTCAGAAAGACAAAAGATAGAAGAAAAGACTGTTTCAGTAGGTACCTAATGGTACAGGTTTCTAAAAATTAAGTGGATACGGTGTACTTAATTCTCTGTTCACGTTTTGTGTATAGTGTTAATATCTGAGCTCTTGGGAACCAGCTTATTTTAAGTCTTGTCAAGCTGTGTAGTTTCAGTGTCTCATTTATAATGCCAGCTTGTTTTACCCTCACTGTGGGCTTTCCAGGCTGTGACACCCATGGAAGAGAAACTTTTTAGAGGGAGTACAAAACTGTTAAACTGAGAGTCTGAGCCTGAGCAATTACAGAAGTAATTGTATTCGACACAAGAGGTTAATCTATCATTAAATCAGATTGAGGTATGAGAAGTATGCTGTTGATAACTTCTGACACATGATATGTGTCATAATGCACACACACATGCTTTTATAACTGCATTGTCTCACTGTGTTATGGGAATGATTATGTAGAATGGTCATGGCACAGTCAGGAAATGCAGTAGAGGACGTACTGAATTACTATGGTGACCCAATTTCTGGTTTTTTTTCAGCACTGGTTGTCTGTATAACCTTCAGTGCATTCAGTTAGCTATCTGCCCTTTTATTTCCCAAGCCTCATATCACTTAAACAGACATGAACTTTCATTAGTTGGTAGTGGAGCTTCATGCTAGTGGTTCCATCCAAATACTGTTGTAATACTTAAAAAAAGTTCTGTGGCATGGGAAACATGGACTAAGACTTGAGTGAAAAATCCCCCGCCCCCCTTTGAGTTTAGTAGTTTTGAAGAAACTTTTTGTGGTAGTAGATTTAAAGGGTGTCTTCCAAATGTATTGAAATGCATTATACCTGAAAGATGTTACTGGCTCTGGAAGATTAGCATACATCAGAGTTGTCATTCTGTCATTGCATACTGTTATCAACCTGTTCTAGAAATGTCTGTGTTCATCTAAGTGACCTTGAAGACCTGACTGGTTTCTGAGGTTTTGAAATTACTATAATGCTTCTCTGGGAAGAACATGGACTACTCAGAGACAAAGCAAAGATTTGTATCTCCAAGAGGACAACAGTATGATATCTTTTTCTTTGAGATCAGTTATAAGTGAAAACACTTCCTTACAAGAAAGAAGTGGTTCAACTATGGTTGGTCATTTGACATCTCCTCATCCCACTCATGTTAAATCTCACTTACAATGTATTCATATAGTCATAGTCTTTGTTCTTTCACGCATAGATCACCAGAGAGTGAGACATGGGCAAGGATATCCCCGTTCTGTTTCCTCTCCACCTGATATGGATTGTTGGTGAAGGTGCTGAGTTAGTTTTTCTGTTGGTAACAGTAGATTTTCCATATTTTACTCACTTGAGTTGAAAGGCATGAGGAATTGTAAGTGGTGAAAGTTGGAAGGGGGTTGAAGCATTTTTAAGG
>NW_009259588.1:569069-624732 GCF_000687185.1 Egretta garzetta
GAAGGGGGTGGGAGCATTTTTAGGGGGGGGGGTGGGGGTGTAAAAGTGTGTCCACTAGAGAGCAGCAAAAACCTGATTCCTAGAAGCTTTGGCTGTTCAGCTGATTAGGCATTGTTTTCTGATTTCAAGGGAGGGGGAGAATAGCTTTAGAAGGAAGTAGTGATCCATTTGTGCCGAGGAAGCTGTTCAGGTGTGTGTAACTGTGCCCTTTACCTTGGCAGAAGACTGTAAGATAGTGGCATCAAACTGGAACAAAAGTACAAATTGTATCAGATTGCTCTCATTAGGAATGCAGGAGAGGTGGGAATAAAATTAATGAGGAACAAAAGACACCAAATGCTTTATTTAGTCATAGCAGTGTCAGTGTGTCCCTGCAACTTCACAAGATTGGAAAGATGAGTAAGAGTAACAAGGCCAACCCAAACCTTGTTTTGGGACTTCAAGTAACTTGGCCTCTGTACAGTGACTCAATGTAAATATATCTTAATGAATATCAATCTCTTGCTGTAGGCATTCAGATGCATGGGCAGTTCTGATGAGCCAAGAATACTATTTAAATAGGAAAAAAGTCATGGATGAAGCAAATGAGATAAAGGCCTGCTTGTTAAGAAAGTTGAAAAAAAAAATCAATGTATGAATATTTTAGGAAACTTTTAATCGTTTAAATGGGTTAAAAAGGAATTTGTTCAAGTGTAAATTACCAAAGGCGCACCAACAGGAAAATAACTGTTAAATGTTCTCATAGTTAAACTCTGATTAATAACTTTCCTTACTTCTCTGGTGGGGGAGGTGGGGTGGGAAATTGCATCTTCAAAAAAAGTGGTGCCATTAAGAAGCTTTATCTTCCCATGTGCCAGTTCTCATTTCATATGAGAACTTCATATTCACCTTCTAACTTTTTTTCAGTCTTCATACTAAAAAAATAATTCTGCAATTCCATTCATGTTTTTTCTCCCTTTTTCTAATTTGTCTGTGGGCTGGCAACTCTCTGAAACATGAGTTATCTTTCTATGGCGGGTCCTAAGAACTTCATCGTATCTCTTCAGTAACAGTAGAGGGTGATTGGGAATAACTTGATTTGATTCAAAATCTTGGGGAGGAGGTGTTTTCAGAGAAAGGGATACAACTTGGAATCAAGACTTTGAGATGGAATATATATTTGAGATCAGATTGCCATTTATTTAAATCCATGGATATCCATGGAATCCAAGGATAGAGAGGGGTGTAAAATCTGAGGCAATTCAGGTGGTTGTCTTCAACTCTTGAATTTAAGTGAAATGCCAAATTTTGGTGCATCTTTTGCTTTGCCACCTACTCATTCTCATACCTTTGGCATGAGACTTTGTGCGTACCCTTGAAAGAGCCTTTTTTATGGCTCAGTGCATTTTTGTGGTTTGGGCATGAATGTTTAAGACTTTAAATTTGTCTAAATTTCTGTATTTTAATCCATCTGCGTGCATGTACGCAAGTTCTATGCTAGCTTTTGCTCTTCATAGATGAGTGAGTGGAGTCAGAGTCTATTAATACTTTAACTGTTGCTCCTACACTGTTTTCTGTCTGGCTTTGGTCCTGTAAATGAAGGAAGGAATGGAGAAAGCAATTTCAAGTAGTCTTCCTTCTCCAAGAACTTCGGCAATTTAAAGAATGAAACCTGATCATCTCAGACATGATTAGTCTGTCATTCCTGCTTCCCTTCCCATGCCCCCTCCTTTACTAGTGCAGTTGATAGCTTTAGTAAACCAGGAACTTGAGTAATGTAAGGCAATGTTTTCCTGTGGCTTCATAAATAACAAATATAAGCCATATTCTGTTTATGTGAAAGGGTATGTTCTCAGGTTGTTCAGGGTTGGTTTTTTAATGAGGATTAAGCCACTATACACCCTTGGCACAAAATTGAAGCCATCAAGTGATGTATAAAGTATTAATCCTGAGTAGCCAGTAGCATCCTATTTATCACTTACTAAAGCTATACCTGTGGTTATTGTGGAGAAAATGGCATTTGTATTGGGTTTGAAAAAAGCAGAATTGCATGCTATAGAGGATACAGTGTTACTAAAAAGTCTAGTTCTTTAGTATTAGGAACTGTAATGGAACTTCTTTACCTTGAGAAACATCTAGATCGCAGCCTTTCTCTTTTAATTGTATAAGGAGAGACTGCTTTAAATTTTACTTTCTTTCATCTGCTCATCTCCTAATTTTTTTTTTGTCCCACAAAAAGCCTTGTAGTGTTGTTTTTTTAGTGTTATAGTTCTGTGTTTATGTAGCCAAAAAGTGTATAGGCCTCCTAGTGTTTTGAACTTTCATTCCTTTAGTCATTCAAGTTGTTTCTCAACTCGGAACATGTACCAATACTAACACTAATATTTTTTTCTCAATACAGCATTACAGTGTTACTGCCATCTATGTACAAAAGACAACTTTACATGTGTGACAGATGGACTATGTTTTACCTCAGTAACACGAACTGCAGACAAAGTCATACACAATAGCATGTGTATAGCAGAAATTGATCTGATTCCCCGAGACAGGCCGTTTGTTTGTGCCCCCTCCTCCAGAGATGGAGTCATTACTGTGCCTCATTGCTGTGACAGAGACCACTGCAATAAAATAGAACTTCCAATTCCAACACCAGGTAATTGGTTTTGGCATATTTGATTTTTTTCTTTTTTAAACAGAAAATTCTGTAAGAGCAGAAGGTTTGGTTTTGAAGTTGTAGGTGAATTCGAAGGCCTAAAGTACATCTGAGACTCTGCAAATAGAATTTCAAGAGATTTAGAACAAGAAATTGAATCTTCTGGATAGGGATGTTAAGGCCAGTTTTGAACTTACATGCAAGGTAAATGGAAACTGAATAAGCACATAGTTGCTTTTGCCCTTTGTAATACTTACTTAGATTCTTGAAAAAGTTACTGTGCGAGAGTTTTAACAGATACAGTGAAATAATTTGAAGGTCACTGTACAATAAACTTAGTTTTTTTGACTAAAAAATAAATAGTTTTACAATTTTCTCTTTTTTTTTCTGTCAGGTCCTACTCCAGGAAAACCATCTTCTAACCTAGGACCTGTGGAACTGGCTGCTGTCATTGCTGGACCTGTCTGCTTTGTTTGCATTTCACTAATGTTGATTCTATATCTTTGTCATAATCGTACTGTAATTCATCATCGTGTGCCAAGTGAAGAAGATCCCTCACTGGATCGTCCCTTTATATCAGAAGGAACTACTTTAAAGGATTTAATTTATGATATGACAACTTCAGGCTCTGGGTCAGGTAATGTCGCCCTTCTAGCAATAACTACTCTGTGTTGAAGAGCCTTGTAAAGCATCAGATTTTTTTAATATTGTCAAATCTATTTAAACTTATTTTAAAAAGCTACTTCCATGTAGAATCATTCAATATCAGTGAAGATTTAATATACGGAAATAAGTGAAATAAAGATTGAGTTGCTGCTACTGTTCCTCATCATTCTGAGAGTACAGTCTGATATGTAGGAAACGGTCAGCTATTGCAAATGTTTTGTTTCCTCTATTAATAAGGCTCAGGCGTTTACCTTTAGTAACCTTCAGTTACCTTTTTGTTGTGCACAGCATATCTAAATTACCATCAAGTAAAATCAATGTAACTTGCTGAACATGTTTAGAATATAGGTCAAAATATATCCTCTCTGAAGACGGTGAGGTTGCACTGAGTGTGTAGGCAGTTATGTTTCAATTGAGAAAGCTTTTTCTATATCCAAATAAGATTTGATTGTGATAGGGTAAGTTGCTCTCTGGTTAGAACTGCAGCTTTAGTAGTTTGCATTTATCTCAGTTTTCTCATTTACTAACAGCAATAATTAACTAAATCAAATAATGAAAGTCATTAATAGAACTTCCTATATATGGGGCTAGAACTTAATAAATGCAAATGCTGAACTTACTCCTCCAGTTACTTCTGTATACCCCTCCTAAAAAGAACAGACAAAATAATCCAGATCTAAGAGGCACAGCTAAAGAAGTATTTAATCTGGTGACCTAAAGTACATGTTCTGCTCTTAAACTCATACCGAGGGACCAAAAAAGCTCATAGTCAAATCAAAAGGATTCTACCAGTTTTGTATTATGGTATTCTCTGAAGAGAACTATATAAAACAGAGAAGTGATCAAAACTCAAAAAATGAGCTTCCTACTCGGATCAAAAGGGAAGTAGGATTCATTTTCTACAATGATGAATAGTAAGCTGTTATTAATTATTCAGTCTTCACTTCTGTTAGTGTTGCCCTGTTTGTTCCATGATGGACAAGACCTGAAACAACTAGAAGCTTGATGAAAGGAATTGATGAAACATCTAAAATAGAAGCTGCAGCTTCAGCAGAAGGATCTAAGAGAAGGATTTCAAAGTCTCTTAAAGCTAAGAATGATTTTTCAGATCATGATGCAAATCTCTAAGTATCAATTACACATAGTATAGACAGATTGGGATGCCCAGCTGCTAGTCTCCAACTCACAAATTACAAAGTAATTTAGTTGCAAGGAAATGGGAAGAATTGCCTAAAAGAGGGGGGGAGAAGTTTTGGTTATTACTCGTAGGTGACTTCAAGTAGGAACGTAAATTGTTTAGAAATCCAAAGGGTCACAGAAATCAATGTAAAGTTGAATCAGTTGAAGTGAATGTAAAACTCCTTAAACTTACCTGTGGTTCATAGGAGCTTGAAGAGAATGAGATTTTTCACAGTTCATGGGGTTGGGTGGCTTTTTTTATTACTTTTCAGAGGAAGTCTTCTGGGCAGAGACTTATGAACAAGAACAAAGTTCTAGCAACTGCTTTTGTTGTCTAGTGGTTTAGAACTTAGTTCCTGAATTATCCAAATCAGGTACAAACTTCTTATGCATTGGATGTTGGTCCAAACTAGTCAGAATACTGTTAAGGTATGGAAAAGGAAAAGAACTCTTGGAAAGCTTGGGGATACTTTGTTATGTATGAAGATAGATGATGATGAAGGCTTCAGGGATAAATTGGGTGATCATGGCTGAATACAAGATGCCAAATGTTATGAGCTGCTGTTGAATTTAACGTGGGCTTGAATTTTCTCATCCTCCTGACTAGCAAACTGCCTATCTTCATGCACAGTTAAAAGAACTTGAAGTACAGTTGTGCCCAATGTGTATGTCAAAAGCTAATGTAGCTATATCCAGTGAGCTACTCTTCAGGCAGTCTGGTTTACGGTAAACCAGTTGCTCAAGTTCCTGGTGATACAGGACTGTGTTTCCTCTATAGCAAAAAGAGGAGACTGCTCAGTTGCAACAAAAAGTCTGTAAGGAATTCTTTTGGATGCAAGATAAATATGGATTCTGGTTTTGTTCAGCAGCAGTAGTAAGAGAAAACAAAAAAGAAAAAAAAAAAAACCAACCACCAGAAGCAAGTTGAATCTCATAAATAGTGTAAAAATAAGTATAGGAGTATGGTAGATATATCACAATTGGCAGGGGTTTTATTGTACTGTGACATGTTAACATGATTGGGGGCTTGTAATGTGAAATTGAAATGCTTCATGTCTGGAAGGTTAAGAGCTTTGTATCTGTGTAGAGGTTAGCTGATATCCTTGGACATCTCTTTTAAACAAGAAGGGTTGTCTATAAATGGTACAGCAAGTTGAGAGCAGTGCATATGAAACTGAAAATGTACAAAGTTCTCTGGAATGGCTGTAGGAAAAAGAAAATAGTAGGCATATCTACCACTTAAACTATACAAAATCAGTTTGTATTTAACATTTTCCAGTGGATTTTGCAGCAGTACATGAGTGCTAAGGAGGAAGACTTCTCTGGCCAACAAAGTCAAATTTTACATTTTCAGGATTGGGTTTGATCTTGTGGCTATTCTAGTCTGGCCTTTTTGGCATTTCCAAAGTCTGTCCATAAAGAATGCAAGTTAGGCTTCACAGATGAGCCTTTAGTTTGCCTTTATGGGGCACACAGTACAGTTGACATGAGGACAGCTATTACAGCAAAAATTTTAACTTTCTCAGTAGGAATTCTTGCAGCACCTGACAATGACTGGTAAGGTGTCCATTTTTTTCCCCTTCCTTCACATAGATGTGTTGTCAGCACAGATCATGCAGAAAATTCCTGTAGGTCTGGAATTCTTGAGTAACTCCTCTGAAGACTGCAGTGTTTCAGTGTGCACTCCTCAGACTGAGACGCAAGTGTGGCAATACTGCTGACCAGATCAGATGTCATTCTAGCGCTGTTATTGGCGAAGAATGTCCAGAGACGGACAGGAACTAGTTTTTTGAGCTATTAGTTGGTATTTATTTTCTATAGCATAAGGAAAACCAGATGTTCTTCTGTCATCTATTGGAGTAATAGATTACTTTAAGTGTTTAAATTAAATAATCCTATATCAAAAGCGCTTACTGTGAGCAGATAACCTGTTCAATGCACTCGTCCTGCAGTGTAGTATCCCTGCAGAATTCTGTGAGAAGCCTTGCAGTTACAACAGATGTAAAATAAACAAAACCCACCTGGCTGGAGGATGCCAGTGCTTCTTGTTTGTTATACAAACTTACTGAAGCACGTTACGCAGTGCTGTGAGTTGAAAGCGTGTGGATGTTCCGAAACTAAAAATCTTTATGAATGTAGGCATTTTTCTCAAGTATAATTATAGTGAGGTGCACAAGAATGGCCTGTAAAATGGGAAGTTTTCATTACAAGGATGTTTTCCTATTTTACAGTAACTTGAGAGTACCAGCAGGCTACTGGTATACTTGGGCATGAGTGTGAACATTTGACAGTCAGTATTCCTGATAAGTATGGTTTAACTTTAACTTAAAAATGGACCGAGTCATACCTAGTGATAAATCAAGTAAGTGAATTGGTAGCAAAAGTGCTCTTGAACTGCTTTGCCAGGAGTTACAGGCAGATCCCTTTTTTGTTTAAGAAAAGGCAGCATCTTGCCTACACGCTTGTTAGCAGTTCATAACAAGCTTTTAATCTTAAAGAGAGTTTATGTGCATTTTAAGAGAATCTTAATGGAATATAGATCTTGTATTTAGTACTTACAAGTGCTGATTTTGTTAGTGATCTTTAATATAAAATCTTCTTTTTAGGTTTACCTTTACTTGTGCAAAGAACAATTGCAAGAACTATAGTACTTCAAGAAAGCATTGGTAAGGGTCGCTTTGGAGAAGTCTGGCGAGGGAAGTGGAGAGGAGAAGAAGTTGCTGTGAAGATCTTCTCTTCAAGAGAGGAACGCTCGTGGTTTCGTGAAGCAGAAATTTATCAAACAGTTATGCTACGGCATGAAAACATTCTTGGATTTATAGCTGCAGACAACAAAGGTTAGTGATATTATGAATTCATTTTGCTGATTGTCTACCTCGTCAGAATAGATAGTAAATGGAAGGGAAAACAAAGTTGTGAGGACCCAGTTCAGAGTTGCAAAAAATAATTTTGTTACTAGAGCATTTCAGAGTTTGGCAGACTTTTCATAGGTTTAATGAAGGAAAAAAGTACACTTTCCTTTTTCTGGAAAGCATGGCTTTGTTTAAATCTTTAAATAAGAATTTTTTTTTTTTTTTATGAGGTGTAATTTCTACAAGCAAGTTAAAATACTGGCTAAATTTGGTATCAAAGAGGAAATGCTTTATCTTGTCAGCCCACACATGTGCTGAATGTCTGTACTTCTCTAAAAGCCTAAGAAGATAGATGTGTGGGACCAAAAGAGATCATGTCTAATCCTGTTGTCCTAATATAAAGTAGGAGGTAGAATATTCATTTTTATGGCTGAGAGATGAGAAGTTACTCATTTAGAACTCCAGGTAGAAAAGAAATTGGAAAACAGAATTAATGATTTATTCCTAGTATTAAAAAACTCTACCTGTTCCCTGAAAGTCTCCTGATAAGCCTTTAAGTATCTACGAAGAGGAACAGTTTAACTGTTTTTTTCTGTTTGATTTGTTGCGGTTTCAGTCACATTAAAGTTTCTTGGGTCTTCCTGCATTCCAATTCAAGACATGAAAATTTGGCAAAACCAGCAGAAGTCTTGAATTTCTTGCATTAAGAGGAGTTATAAAATGTTATGCTGTTTCATTCAGTTATTTTAATCTGAAATTGACTTTTTTTTTTTTTTGCAAAGAAAGCATTAACATAAAATTCTGTCACCTTAGGGGGGAGTCAAAAATCCATACACATCCTGGATTTTTAAAGGGCTCTCAGTTTTGTGGGAAATTCCTAAATGGTTTTAGTGTAGTTGAAGTATACATGGAAATAGAGTTCTTTTTAATTATTACTAGATTAATTTCAAGTTTCTATATCTATATACATTTGTAGAATTGGAACAGAACTCAAGAGGCTGTGTAGAACACTCCTCCAGGAAAGGGTTAGCTATAGCTCACTTGCTCCTAACAGATGCTGTGCAACTTGTTAACCTCCAAGAGTTTGCAGATCGCAGCATATCAGGCAACTTTTTCCTGCAGCTTATTGTGCTTACCACTAGAAACTGTCTTACTTTCACGTCTGAAGTTGTATTGGATATTAATAGCATCTGCAAGAGCTTGAGTTTGTTCCCATAGAGCTAGTGGAGTATCTGGAGCTTGGATTTAAAATGAATAGATCAGTTGCATTAAAGACATACATGAAAATCCATCTCTTCAGAAGCCTTAGGTACTATGTCTCACTTAAAAGCATAAAGGATATACACAATACCTTAGCTATAACTTTTAACAGAATCTAGATGTGGTTAAGCATACTAGTCTACAATTTTGCCCCAAGCCCATAGATCGTTTGTCCCAAAAATACACTTGACTACTGTGCAAAGGAGGTATGAAGGTTTCCTAAACCAGTGGGTTCCTGAAATAATTTCCTGATTGCTGGCTCAAGTTCCAGATGTAGTAGAATGAAATTCCATTTGACTTGGTTGTATTTAGATTCCTTGTAATATAATGTAATGCAATACAAATTTTTCTGGTTTCTATTGTTTAAATGCTATACATACAAAGAAAAAAATCCTTAGTTGGTAAGTCATGCCATTGTTTGAGGCCTTAGGGCTCGTCTGTTTTCTTGAGAATTAGTTAGCACTTGGTTTACAAAAAATGAATAAAGATGTATTTTGAGACTGCTGCTATCCTTGACTGTTTTCTGACAGTATTGCTGTCTAAGCAGATGTGGAAAGCTAGATTATTATTTTTAACCCACCAATGCAGAATTCTCAGTATAACCTTCTGCATTCTCTCAGCAAGGAAATATGTACACACCATTCTCTCTGTGGGTTAAGCATTCGGAAGTTCTGAATATTGAAGGAAGTTAATACTTCAACTCCTGTTTAGAATACTTCAGGCCACCTGTATCCCACTAAATGGGAGAACATAGAGGGACCATTATACAGGTAGTTATTCCAGTTTAGCAGGTGTGCTATCATGGTACTCTGAAAAGAGCAGTGTATCACAACATGGCTTTAGAGACCCATGGCTTAAAAGGTCTTTTTAAGTCTTTCATTGTAGATGCTGGTACTAAATGATAAATGCTTATTAGGTGCCAGGTGGAAGATGAAGAATTGGTTCACAGCGATAATAGCTGCAAAGGACTTGCATCCATTTCTCCGTAGGGCAGACTATTGAATGCATTCAGCCTCTAGCTGGAATACACAAAGTCATTAGACTATAAGAATTTGGCTGTGTGTCTGAGACTTTGCAAGCATGACTACAGAGATAAAGCAGTACAAGGAATTAGTTGTGCAATCCCAAGTCAGCGCTTGCTGAAAGCTTCAGTGATACATGGAGAAGAATTCTCAGGAGTAGGTTCTTGTGCATCCATCATGACTGCTGAGGACTCATATGTTCTGACGTGTAGTTTGTGGTGTAAGAGTGGACCAGTGTCATGCTGCAATTCTTGCTACTAGTAAAGGCATTAATTGGGTCTCTCCTCTTAACACAATTGCATATTTTTCACAACTGCTGGGGAACATCTATCTGGCTGGCCGTTGTAGTTGTACAATTCGAGTGCCTTCAGGTAGAAGGGTGCATGCTTAGATTTGGAAGTGTTTACAAGTGCAGGTAGATCAGTTAAGTCAGTGGTGTTCAGCTCAGATGGTGGAGTCAAAGCTTGTGACTGAACTACTGTCTTCTCTCCTTGTTCTACTATGCTGTTTAGAAGATCTATGTGCCTTAATGGCACATTGTTCTCCTCCTCTACTTCTCCACAGCTGTATGGTGTTCAGAAGGCTGCAGAAGCTGGTCTAATCTGTCTGCTTTCCCATCCCAAAATCTACTGGGAAATAGGTACTGGTGTTAAGCCAGCTTAAGGGCTAAGAAGCAATGAATTATTTTAACTGCAGTTGTGTTCTGTCTGGCTAGCATGTTTGTGTTCTGGGTAGCTCTTAGGAGTGTAAGCTAACTTTCAAATACTGCTAGGTCAGGCAAATTCTTTTCTGGGCCATGTGTTGCCTAGTTTTGAACCACTTAAACAGATAGTTTGGGTTTTGAGTGGGGTTTTTTTTGTTTTGTTCTTTCTAACTTAGATACTTAATTGTGAAGAGCATCAGGGACTACTTATCTGCACGATTCTACTCTAGCAGAAGAGCAGTGGCAGCGACCTCTGTTTACAGTACTAAAGGTTTCCCTGGATTAGCTGTCAGTAACCATAACTGTCAGTAGTCATGTTAAAAGTAAGTTGAAGTCTTGTACTGCACACTTTCAGGTAATTTTGTGTGCTAAAATACTTTGGCCTCTCCATTCCTTCCCCTTAATTGAAAGCTGCGCTTCCCTAGGTGACAGTTTGTTCAGTCAGACTACCTTACATGGTAAGTAGATCCCCGAGAATGATATTAGGCAGTATGCTGTGGAGAAATGAACAGAATTCCTTCCTCTTGAGAAAAGCAATATTTGAGCCATTTATTCTTTTTGAAGCTCTGGCTTTAGCCTGTGAAAAAGGAATTTGAGTGGAAGATCTTGCTAATCTACACAGCTCAAGTGCTTTTCATCAATTTAAACAGATGACTATCTCAATGTGATGGAGTCAAGCTGTTTCACTAAAAAAAAAACCTCAGTCCTCTTCTAGCCACAGAGAAAGGTGTTTTCCCTGACATCTCCCTGAATACCTCATTTCTAGAAGTTTTCTAGTTAGAGATCCTATCTGTATCTGATCTTTTCACTGCTTTGTTTCCTGGTTTTTTTTCTGTTACATTATTTGTGTGCCAGAAAGGGCTAATGTATCCCACTCTCTGCTTTGAAACACTTTACTGCATGACACTAGAGAACACATGCAATTAGGCAGTTTCTGTAACTTTTAAACATTCAGCTTGGAACATAAGTCTGTGGTTCAAAACTCTTGTACCAAGCAATACTGTCACACCTTAAAACCTAGTATTTGGTTTAAAAACAAGCATGTGCCAAGTCCCAATTTTTGTTTTGTTTTGCTAGTACCAATGGGGAAAAAAGCATTAGTCACTTAAGTGAATTCAATCGATCCAATTTTAATTGAAACATGATTATATATTTGATAAAGTAATTGTTATATATTCCTTTCTTCAGGAGGCAGTTTGTCTAGGATGAATGTTGCTTGGACTGCACTAATGTTTTTCTCAAACTGTAATCAGTCTTCTAACAACAAATCTGAAAGCTGCCTTACTCAGAACTTCAAATTTTGTTTGAACTGCGAAAGAAAAACCTTTTACTTCTGAGTGATTTTAATGGTCTAAAATTCCTTCAGGTTTCTTGCAAACAGATGAAATAACCATGATTAATCTCTCAAATAAGTTTCCAAGAACATACATAAGATTTCATAACGTTCTTGAACATTCTGAAATTGCTTAAGATTCTTGATCTTGGCGTGTGTATATTAACTAAATTAGGTTACCTTGTCATGGAAGGCTGTGCTACTGTATGTAATTACTACTGAGTGTAATTACCTTTTTTTTACCTGACAATGCAAATCCTGTGATTGAAAACTTCATGGCTTTAACTTCCTTTTTTCCTTTTAAAAAACCAAAGCTTAGGAGTCACTTCTCTGGGCATATTATACGAGGCTTCCCGCTGCAATAACAGTTTTCTAACAGTCTTTTACAGGTTAGAGCATTTGTCTGCTTTCTTTTGCCTGTTTAAACTAACAACTCAGTTGGGACTATTCTGTGAATGTAGCAAGGCAGAATCCTCTTTCCATTGTGAGAATTGTTTGAATGTAGATTAGACTTCTTACTCTGAAGAATTTGGTGGCTTTTTAATTCTTTTTAAAACTATTTTTAATAGCATCAACAGCCTCCCTAGAAACATCCAAGTAGAAGGGATGCTTGAAAGTTATCATACTCCACCCAAGTGCTTATTTAAAGAAAAGCACAAGTACTTCTATAAAGCTAGTGTCTGTCAATCTCTAGATCAGGCATTTTGTGCCGCTGACATTTCTGGGCCAGTTGTGTTCTTTGAGGAAAGTGGAGGAAGAGAGGAAGGAAACACAAGAACTTCCTATTTGCAAACTAAAAGTTTTTCAGTATGTTTATGACAGGAACTAACTTTTGAGTTCACTTTTCTCCTTGCTCTTCTTTGTATTTAGTTCTTGAATGTGCATTTTGATAATCCTTAAGGACTGCCACATAATGAGATATCTTTTTGGCTTGTGCTGAGCTTTCTCACTTGTTCTTAGGGAATAGTGGCTGTATAATTCAGGATAGAAGCCCAACTGAAATCTCTTGTGGGATAACTAGTCTTTTAAAGAGATGAAAGACTTCTATAAAAGTAGCTAACTATAAAAATACTTCAGATCTGCTGCATGAGAGTTGCCTTTATAACAAAATAAAATTAGAAAACCTATTTGGTGATAGGATTGTTCTTTGCTGAGTATGTTTCTTAGGTAAAAAAAAAAAACCCAAACCACAACAACTTTTGCTCCCCTCTTGATTTGAATTCCTTTAATAGTCTTCTCTCTGTGGCTTAAACTTCAAGCTATTTTGTGTCCACTGGTTTAATAACATGAACAATTTAGTTCTAATCTGTCATTTGTATATCTTGGGATATCTGCTAATGTATTATGGCCTGTCTTGTTCTTAATAGTTCAGTGAAAAATCATACAGCAAACTGGTTTTCTCATAATTGGTGTTTTTCATTCTCTTTACCCTTGTGCCTCCTGGAAACCTCAATTTTGGCCAGCAACATAGAGGTCACCAGAGGTGGGATTTGACTTTGTTTTTGAAGTAATGTGTCCGATTGCTGCTTGCAAGCTTCTACTCCAGGAGGAAAAATCCACCAGCTGCTGGTAACTGTGGAAATTGTCTCCCAGGCTGAGGCCAGATAGGTTATGGGAAGACTGAAGGAGTTATGGGGCAAAGCTTGAAAGACCTTTTTTTTTTTTTTTTTTTTTTTTTTTTTGGGTAGCCTGGACAATTTCATACTAGACTGCTTAGTGACAGGATTAGTTTTGCATTGTGCATTCAGCACTGTTCCCCTAAGCAGAAAAGTTAGGGGAAGGCAGGAACTGGCTAATACCCTGAATAGTTCACCTCAGAATCATAGTGACATCAGTTTTCTATGGTTTGTCTTTTAGTTTAAATAAAAGAATGCTCACTAAGCTGTTCAGAAAGTCTTGCATGGTAGTCCCAGCTTTTACAGAGGTATTTAAATGTTGCAGGGGTAGAAGTAAAGATTTAAGAGTCTAATTGGCTGAGGTTATTTGCAAAACGTAATTTGGCATATATGGTTTGCTTGTCTTTTGTGTGTGTGTGTGGTATTCATGCCAGTGTTATTTTGCAGACAATGGTACATGGACTCAGCTGTGGTTGGTGTCAGACTATCATGAGCATGGATCACTCTTTGATTACCTGAACAGGTACACAGTAACAGTGGAAGGAATGATAAAATTAGCTTTGTCCACTGCCAGTGGTCTTGCTCATCTTCACATGGAAATTGTTGGCACGCAAGGTAATCTTATGACTCTTCAGTCTGTCATGTGGATAACACTGGATTGTTTTTAAAAATGACACATACATAGCTCTTTCTGCTATAATTCTCTTCTTGGTTAGAACACTCAACCTTTTCAGGGTGTAGTTGTTTTGCATACAGCTACTTACTTATGTGATAGGGCAGCTGAACTTGGCACAGATACCCAAGTTAATCCCTTGTGGAGCTGAGTGAATTTAAGAATGTCTGTTTGGACCTGTGAAAATTTCTGAACTAATAGACCTTCTTAATTTGGAAGTTTTTTCTACTTTCCTTTCTATGACATATCCAGGTTTTGTGATATAACAATCCTTCCTACAAAACACCTTTTAAAAGGCACTAAGTAATGGTGTCTGTAGTATCTCCTTAACTTTGATTTAAGACAGCACTATGGGTCTATTTCCAAAGGTGTTAGAAATGTTTTTGTGGCAAGGATTATGTGCATGCGATAAATACTTCCAGGAAGGGAGAAAGGAGCTATAGAGTGGACTGATACAGTAGACATTTAAGGCACTTTTCTGCACAGCCAGACAGTCCACAATGAATGATTTCGGGAGTTACCTTGATGCACATACAGAATTTCTTCCAGTTCTGCTGCTTTAACTTCAAACAAAATCTGTACCAGGCTTAGTAATAGCAATTACCTTTTTTACAGATGTGTTAGTTCTGTTTTTTTTTCCCTTACAGGCAAACCAGCGATTGCCCACAGAGATTTGAAATCAAAAAATATATTGGTAAAAAAGAACGGAACATGCTGCATTGCAGACCTAGGATTGGCGGTTAGGCATGATTCAGCTACTGACACAATTGATATTGCCCCAAACCACAGAGTGGGAACAAAAAGGTAAAATCATTAACGTGATGTCACACAACTTTTTTTATAAAATGCTTTGTTTTTTTCTTGTCCCATATAAAGATTTTTGTGGGTACAAACACAAGCAACAGGAAAATATAAGTAATGGCAGGTAGAGTTCCTTGGCACTTCCTTGCCAATTCATAATTTAGTTAGACAGTAGGTGCTTAAAAAGCATGTTGAATCTTGGCATCTATTACTAGCATGTGTAAAATACCAAAAACTTGCAAAATATTGTAGGGCACAAGTATATATTAAAACAATTAGGAGGCTTCATGAATAACAGTTTTAGAGACTTCACTGCTGTATCTGTATATTTTTTATTTTTTTTTTGCCTTGTGTTGCATGGAAGTGTTGTTTGTAGCCCAGTCTGGAGTATAAGACAGGATATTGGCAGTGAAAGTAAAAGGCTTCACACTGAAGTCCAGCTTATGTGGCAGAACATGGAAGCTGCGGAATCTTGGATGCAGGCTTTCATGGAATCATATTTTTGAGAGAAATAAGAGAACTTAAAATAGCAATTATCTTTGTCATCTAATGCATAAATAGAATTATCAATGGATGAGTCAGTATAGTCCCTTTCTTTTAAAGGCCTACTTCTGAATTTGGAAATATGGATTTTCTTGTCCTCGAAAGAACTCAGAGCTGTTTAACTCCATCAACACAAGTGCAATTAAACTTATTAGCTGTAATTTGTCATTACTGGACGACCAGACAGTAAGAGCTGGAAGCTGCTCTGATGAGAAGATGAATTTCCTTTAGTAATCTGTGCACTTATAGAGCATACAGAGATAGCAGCACTGACAGTGAACCACAGCAACAGAGTTGTGCAATATGGGCAACTCTTTGTCCTTTTGATGCCTATACATTCAGTGGTATGTCAAACTGAAGTTTGTATGCCTGTCATGGAGAAATTTGTGGAAACCCAGTGGTTCAGGGCTTCCTTGTTAACTTCAGCATATGCCCTAGCAACACTGGGGAAAATTCTATGTTGATGTTGCCCAATCTCTAATCCATACATAAAAAATATTTTTTATATATCTCTTTAGTCAGTGATAACTGCAGGGGAAGGAGGAGGTGTGATTGCAGTTTTACAATGAACTAGGATGCCCCTTTAGCTGTGGCTTTTTGGAAGAAGGAAAAAAAACTTAAGGCTCAGTGAACAGCAGCTTTTGGAACATGCACTGAAAGTTTGTTTTATTGACAATTGCACTGCTGAAATTTCTTTGTTCTAAAGCTCTGCTGTACTAGTCCTTTGCCAGCTTTAAAAATACCACACAAATGGTCAAATGAGATTTATTTTCTAATCTACTGCTAGATTACAAAGTACTGGGCATTATTCTTTCTCAAAGTCTCCAGTAATCATTGCTAGTAGAACAGCAGACTACTTTGGAATTCATCATTGCATTGGTGTGTGCGGGGCACATACCACATGTGACTCGGTACTTTCCACTATGCCTACATGCAAAGAAAAATGATGTGCCAGTCAGTTACTTTCTTTAGTCTAGTCTTTAGAGAAAGCATCCTTTCAGCTGTGTCTGTAGATCCCACTTACCCGATCTCTTCTTGCATAGGCATTTATTAAATTGCTTGTTCATCTACCTTATGCTTCTGCACAAAGGTAAAGCTGCAGTAACTCTTGCTTGCTGCAGTGGGCAGCAGCCAGGACTAAGTCTGTTTCCCGCTTTAAAGACATTAGTCACTTCTATCTCTCTGAAAATTGTTCATTCTCATAAAAGGCTTTGTCCCGTCTTCCTCCCTTTTGTGCATTCTTAGCTAAGTAACTCTTCATCTTCTCTGGTTAATTTTTCACAATAAAGTTCAGATCTTACCTGTTCAACGACAATTTTAACTCCCATTGATTGCCACTGCTGGTACCTCTTATGCACGTGGAAGCTCTGTGGGCAAGTTCAGGGAGACTTGACTAAGTTCATATTTTTCTAATGTTTGTCTGTTGTAAACGTGTGGTCTAGGGAGCAAGCAAGACTCACTTTTGGGTGAGTGATCTAGGTGTGGAGTCAGACTGATGATTCTTCTCTCTGAATGAAACTTTTCTTTTTTGTTCACAGGCTTAGCTTTACCAGAGGGTGTGAACTGTGTGCTTTCACAGCTCAGCCTGCAGCATAAAGCAGGAAATGTGGGCTTTAAACTGAGAAAGAAATAGAATCCCTCTCTCACTCCCTGAGGCATGTAAAAAACCCAGACTCAGTCTCTTCTTTTTTTTTTTTTTTTTTTTTTTTTGAGATGTGCGGCACAACTGTTACTTTTGGTAGTTGAAATAGACTGTATTTAAAAAAAAAAAAATTGTCTGCAAATTCCACCTTAGCATGGGTGCTTTTCTGCAGTTTACCTAAACCAAATATGAGCAGAATTCTAGCTATGCTTGTGGAGCACAGGCTTGGTGAAGGGAGATGTCATGCTCAGTGTGTTGTGCATGGGTCCTGTTTGATGACACCAAGTTCACTACATGTTGTACGAGAAATTTAAGCAACTAATACAGGCAGAGCTTTTAGACTAAAAGAGGTGGGGGGGAAGAGATCAATGGGCACCCAAAGTTTAGTAATGCCATGCTCAACATAATTTGTAAACTTCTTTGTAGACTTATCCTTTCATTCTTAGAGGGTACTAAGCTGCAGACCTTGTTCAGAAGGTCAGAGTTAATCTACGTAGAGTAGTTCTCTCCAGAACATAAAATACCGTTTCTGACAAGCAATGCATTTCCAATATATCGGCTGACAAGGAGATGCATGTTTCTCTCCCTTTTGTCTGATAGCTGTGAAACGGCTAATCTGCTAACCACACTAGATGACCTACTTGCCTTTCGCCTCTCTTGTTCCAGCAATAATCTCTCAGACTTTTTGAGCAGTCAGTCACCATTCTGTCTTATGGAAGCCAAAGCCAATCTAAATGCATTGATGGAGGATCATGGTAAGAGGTCAATTTGCCAATAAATTCAATGAAAGTCACATTTGGGGGGGGGCGGGATTTTTTTCTTTTGAGGGTGTGAATTGAGCTCCACTGCCACATTCAGGCCTCTTAAGGTCTTTCCTATTAAAACCCTTGTCCTTAGGATGATTTACAGAAACTGAGATAGTCTGCTCTACTGCTTGTGTAAGTGATCCTGGCTGACAGTCTTGCAACATGATTGGGGTTTTTGGTTTGGTCTGTCTTCTTATCCCCATGCAGTCTTAAGACAGATCAAATATTCTTTCTTCTAGACCCAAAGCTGATCACTATACTGTCAAGCACAGAAGTAGCACAAGAAGATTATCCAATAATGCAAAATCCCTGGAGAGAATTAAAACACCCATCACAATCTTGCATTCTTGATTAAAAAGTTTTTGATAGGGATGGCCCAGAATAATTTGAGCTTTGTCCATGTCAAAGATTGTGATATATATAAACTTAAGACTCTGCTTCCATTCAGTAAATACTGTCAAAGTAAACTTTACATTCTTCTCTAGACAGTTGTCCTCTGCTTGTGCTGTGGTTATCACTTGTGGGGAATTTATATGCCTGTACAGTGCTGAGAACTCTCATGTCAGCAACCCTTGCTGTAGTTCTGGACTACTGGTTGCATTTTTGCTCTTTTGTTGATAGCCCTTGCTTCCTTGTATGTATGTTACTTCTATAAGACACAGTAGTGCTGAGAGAGCTGTGAAAGGTCTGATAGTCCTGAAATGTATTTTGGGTAGTGTGTCTTGTATTCTGCCTACCGTCCCTGGTACTAGGAAAAGAAAATCCTAGTATTATGTTGATTAAGTAAAATAGGCTTCTGTGGCTGTTGCAGAGGTTGAGCTATTGCCTGACACTGTATTCCACTCCAGTAATCTGTGCATGTTGCTTTTTTACCAGTTAACTGTGCTCTCCAAAGCTCTGGTGTCATTGTTCGCCTGCTTCATTAGTATGTCAGCTTGAGATTGACAGGGCAGTGATGTGGAGAAACACACTGAACTCTGCTAAACATTACATTTGGATTTAGTTGCCAGAGCTATACAGATTGAGAGCAATACTACAACTGATGTTGACTGATGTAGCAAATACCATTCATTCCTTCCAGTAGTCAGGGGAAATGCTGCTGTCAGTAACTCTCACAGTGCAGTCCACACTGACATTTTGCTTGATGTTCCCCTATTAGGCCTAGTCACTAAACAAGGTAACAATCACTTGGATGCCATGACCACTTTTCAGTCCTTGTTTCTCAGTTGAAAGTCTCTCACAGATTTTTCTGTTGCAGGAAATGTTGATAAGGCAAATTTTTCCTGTGAGCACAGTTGTTAATGTGTAACTCAAATAGGATTTACTTTTCAAAAAAAAAAAAAAGAGCCTGGTATGGCTTATGATGGGACTTACAGACTGTATGATGAAGAATCAGTTACTGTAATGGTAGGGAGCCTTTGTTCACAAGGAATCCTTAACAGTGCTGGTTTTTCAACCAGCTCTTCACGTCTGTTCCCTCTCTAGTCTTGCTAGGGGATGTTATAAGTGGCTGCTGTATCTTGGCAGATTCCAGGAGCTGGAGCTTCCTCCTGCCTGGCTTCTGGAGCCCAGCCTGCTGTGTCCAAAGGGCTGGGGCTCTGTCCATTCCAGGCATATGGATGTGGCTGCTGCTTTCATGATTCAATCAGTAGTGAGGCTGGGCACACACAGACACATAATATACTGACAGGGCTGATTACACAGATTGCTATACATAATGGGCTGTCTTGAACACCCACATAAAACATTGTCAGAACTTCTATAAAATGTAAATATAGACAGCCAAGTCTTCTTCCTTCTCTTCAGCTGATCA
The DNA here is from genome assembly GCF_000687185.1 of Egretta garzetta. Taxonomy (NCBI): domain Eukaryota; kingdom Metazoa; phylum Chordata; class Aves; order Pelecaniformes; family Ardeidae; genus Egretta; species Egretta garzetta. Next base: position 588,611 of record NW_009259588.1, read on the forward strand.
GGGTTGAACTTCATTAGTGAAAACACACACCCCCTTCTATAGCGTCAGAAGCCCATGCATGTTTATGAATCCCTCAACTATTGGTATGATCGTTGGTGTGTCTAATGCCCTCTTCTGTGCTCCACAGGTGTCTTACTCACCAGCTGGGTTGGGTTAATGCACAGTAGCAAAGAGACGTATGCACTCGTGCACATCTACACACATGGACTACCTTGAATACCAGTGCAGGCCCTCCCCTTGTCAAACATCCCTGGCTGGGCCACATATTTGCTGGCTAGACCAGCTTGAAGTTTGCTAGTGAATTACACCCTTGCACACCTGCCGTGCATACTGGGTTTGGGGGAAATACAAACCTTCTGGCTCATGCCAGCAGCTGGCACCCAGGCACATAGACTTGATGACCTGTGATTCCCACTCAGGTTGCTGGTGCTGAGGGACCCTTACTCTGCTTCTCTTATCCCAGTTTTCCCTTGTAGGTAGTACCTGTAAGCATGTGGTTGTGAAGCCCGTGACCCATGGTCCCACTTCAGTGGCTGAAGCAGAGACCCTCGTTTTGTTCCAGTTGCTGGCACCAGAGGTGCTTTCACCCACTGTCTGACTGCAGTTTGCTGGCCCAGAATTCATTCATGCTGATCCCCCCTGGTAGCTCCAGCTGTGTGCTCCTAGGACCTGTGGACATACGCTCCTAGGATCTTCCAGCTGCTGATACCAAGACCCTCCTTCTCTCCAGTTGCTGGCACCCCAGGCCCAAAAGCAACTTCATCCCTTGTCTGACTCCAGTTGCTAGCCTTGAATTCATTTATGCCTGCCTCTAGTTGCTGGCATGTAGTCCTTAGAGCACCACATGCACATGGGGTTGAGACTGAGATTGCATAGAAGGATAGTTAGGATTTAATAAGAAGGTAGGATACACTGAGGTGAGCAGGTGCAGGCCTTGGTTAGATAAGCATAGTGGCTGGCATTTGTTTATTCAGCTGGCCCCTTTGAAATCCTTTTCTATTTGCCCCACTTTTGTTCCTCCCAGTTAGCCTTCTCCTAAACATTCCTTGGTCCCACAGGCCTCCCTTGAATATCCACAATCCTCATGTTCCTCTTATTTCCCACTTAGCAGTTGCAACATCCAGACTGGCCCTCTCTAAAGCTATGCCTGCAGTTTTTTAATAGCCCATCAGTTAGCAACTGGAGACTTTTGGTCTTTGTCATTGTCTGTGTTATTCCATGTCTATCAGGTTTATGGATCTGTTTATTTTTTCATGTTTTACTTATTCCCCCTATTCCTTTGCTTGTTCCTTTCAGTTTACTTATCCCATTTGCACTGAAAGGTCTTTGATGGATAACCTTAATGAAGTCGCTTTTCCTTTGCCTCCTTTTCCACATAAATATTTAAATTTGGTTTTGAGCTGATCAGTAGCACTGAACTTTCTCTACAGTAAATATTTATGAAATTAAATGTTTTCTTTTTTTTTATTGTAAATAGGTACATGGCACCTGAAGTTCTAGATGATTCCATAAATATGAAACACTTCGAGTCATTCAAACGAGCAGACATCTATGCAATGGGATTAGTGTTTTGGGAAATAGCTCGGCGATGTTCAATTGGTGGTATGTGGCAATCTTTACAAAATTGGACATACTAAGGAATTATAAGTAACTTACAGAACCTGAGTACATTTGAATAAACAGTTTGTTCTAAAAACAGTGCAAGGTAATAGCCAAGTAAGTCTCAGACTTTCTGTCTGTTAATCTTGTAAACGATGACCAGTTTATTCAACCTCTTTGTAGATTGATGAACCATAGGAAATATCCTTGCTATATTAATTTTTTTCTAAAACCTTTACGTAGAGGGGAGAAAAGGGTGAAGTTAAATGTCCTTGAGAGCAAGGGCCAAACACCACAAGTAAGGGCTAGCTTTAACATGTTCAGATAACGTACCTTATTTAAAATAAAACATGCTATTACAAATCCAAGAAGCATAGCATATAAAAGATTTTACATAGCTTGTATCTTTTCTAAATATATAAAATACAAAATTAAAAATTCGCTAAGGGTAATGTAAACACTTGTTAAGGATTTTTTACATTTATTTGTCAGTCATTGTAATGTAATTTTTAAAAACGAAAACCAAAAAAATGGTAGAGTACTGATAAGGAACACGGTAAAAATGAAGAATACATAATTTAGTGTTAGCTAAAATAAAGCTATTTTCAACCTATTACAGGAATCCATGAAGATTACCAGTTGCCATACTATGACCTTGTTCCTTCAGATCCTTCTGTTGAAGAAATGAGGAAAGTTGTGTGTGAGCAGAAGTTAAGGCCCAATATTCCAAACAGATGGCAGAGCTGTGAGGTATTAACTAACCTTGCTAAAAGCTGCTTTAATGTACACTAGAGCTTTTATTGATTTTAATGGCTTAAAAATTGTGCTTGTTTTTGAAGGGAGAAGTGTTGCTTCTTGGAGAACTTAATTTCATTCTGATCATTATGGCTTTATTGAATGTCATTGACACTTGATTATACATCAATATTTAATGTAACTTCACAAAAAATAATAGCTAACCCTGTGTGGGGGATTCTAGGATCCCATTCTGTGAAGCATATGTGATGCTAATGTAAATTAAAGCTAGTCTGAATTATATTATACAGGAAGAAGCATCATTGCGTGTAAATTGTGCAGCTAGGGGTTGTACTGCATCTGGCTGGGATTGAGTTAACTTTCTTCATAGTAGCCTGTATTTGTGGTTTGGATTTGTGACCAAAACAGTTTCATAGCACAACGATGTTTTAGCTATTGCTCAACAGTATTTACACAGCTTCAAGGCTTTCTTCAGTTCTCACTTTGTCCCCCTACTGCTGAGTAGGCTGGGAGTGGACAAGAGGCAGAAAGAGAATGCAGCTGGGACAACTGTCCCAAATTGATCAGAAGGATATTCTATACTATGCAATGTCATGCTCAGCAATAAAACTGGGGCAGGGGGAGTTTTCCAGGGGTGCTGTTGCTCAGGGACTGGCTGGGCGTGATGGTGGTAAGCAGTTGGTTTTGTATCATTGCTTTTCTTTGTTTTGGCTTGGTTTTCCCTCTTTGCCTTATAAATTGTCTTTATCTCAACCCACAAGTTTTCTCACTTTTGCCCTCCTGATTCTCTCCCCCATCCCACTGGAGGGAGGGAGGGAGTGGCTGCGTGGGGCATAGGTGTCTATTAGCCCAGTTGTGGGTTAACCCCAGTAAAGATATATGAGGTAATCAGGTCTGTGCCAATTGGTTTGTAACTAGGCTGGTTATCTCTTTCAAGAGGTGGACTTTCTAGTTTTAGCTCAGTACCCAGCAAGCACTGCAGTACTGCTTGGTGGGACACAAATGGTATCTTCAACAGTGCTGTGCTGCCTCATGTGAATGCTCGCCTGGAGCTAATTCATTCAGGGGTCATTGCCCTATCATTGTGTAGTAGAAGAATATCCTACAGACTGGCCAAAATAGTAAATGCCTTCAAGAATTTTCATCTGAAACTGTGGTGGCCTTAGTACTTTGTCTCAAAATTTGTACTCTGTGCACTTACTGCAAGATGAACGCAGTTATTAGGAAGCTGAGACTCTAGTAAGCCAAAGACTTAGAACTGCAGAGTGCATCTAGCAAACCACTCCTGACCATGCCTCTGTAGAAGTGCTTGCTCAATTCTGGGGTGAGTTCATTATGCTGGTAGTCACTGCACAGGCAGTAGTATGCACAGCAGTGAGCTCTTGTCTTTCCAGCCAACTTTGTTCATATTGCTTGTTCTAGGAACCCAGCTAGGGCTGGAACCAGGGCTTTCTGATTCGGAGCTTAGGAGAATAGCTGCAGTAGGCACACTAAGACTGATGAGATAGGATCTACTTTAGATTGAAGAGATAACTGGGTTGTGGCATGTGTGAAACGAATATGTGGGTAAAGGCCTGAGGTAAGAGACAGGGGAAGGGAAATGGCTAGGAAAGAAAGGTGATGGTATGTACTGACAGGCTCTAGAGTCATTTTCTAAATGCTGCCATTCCAATCCTGCAAACTTACTTAGCAGCTCAATGTAATACAGCTTTGAGTGTAAAATCTTGGAATGTAGGGCTATTGCTTTATTTCATGTTCAGTTTTTGTTATTTGCAGTTATTTGTTGTAGTAGTGTTCACAGATTTCAAAGAAAGGCTGTTTGAAGGATAAAAAGACTCCAGAAATTTTCGGTCATTACGAGAGCTTCAATTTGAGGAAGACAGCCGATAAGCTTCTGAATTGCTATACATCGAACTAATTCCTTAACTGGAGGTACAATAAAAAAAGACTGTGTTTTTGTCTAATGTGAAAATTCAGAAAACAGTTACAGTCAAGCTACTAATTTTTCATTAAAGTATTTTTGAGTGGGCTGAAATTCTACTGAAAAATACTAGTTCTGCTCTACAGTATTTTAAAGAACTTTAGTTTTCTGTAAATAAAGTAAGAATTTAAATGTTTTACACAACACAGTCTTCCATGCAGCTGTAGTACTAGCAATAGACTTCAGAAATGCATTAAGAGGCTAAGGCAGAACAGAGATTACGTGGGCTACATTGGAACAGAGGTACATATAATTACTTGTCTTTCCTTTGCAGGCATTACGAGTAATGGCAAAAATTATGCGGGAATGCTGGTATGCCAATGGAGCTGCTAGGCTAACAGCTTTGCGCATTAAGAAAACGTTATCGCAACTTAGTCAACAGGAGGGGATAAAGATGTAATCCTGGATTTGCTACCGAAGAATACTGTAAAAATCTGTATCTGCACAAGTGGCGTGTTAAGAAGGTTAATTGTTCTACCTCATGGGGGAACAGAAGGATATTGCTGCCTTTTAGTACTTCATAGGAACGTCACCTGCTAGGATTTTTGTGGACATGCTAAACAGTTGTGTTGGGTCCTTTCTGTGCACTACAACCCTCTTTCCCAGGTCACTTAAGAAACATAATTGTAGTCTAGTTTTATTTTTATTAACCTATAATTTTTTATTTGGAAAGCTGATAGCTGGTCTTAACTTCTAGTTAACTGTGCTAAAAAAATGAGGTCACTTTTAAAATGGAACTGGTTCACTATATTGTTCTAGAGTGCATTGATGGCTCTTCAAGCAACTTTATTCCTGGCTGGTACATTGACTAGTCTGAACCACTGTCACTGTTCTTTGATTCGGATTGTGAATGTACTGTTGGAGTATACTTTGCTAGCTATTAAGGTAGTCTGTGTTTTGGACTCTCACCTTGATTTACAAATTGACCTCATTCAGTTACGGGAACATACTTTATGCAACTATGCTTTATACGTGATTACTATTTTTTTTTTCCACTTTTTCAGAACATTGCATTGCCTTCAAAATAGATTGTATTATACCAGTAAGTGCCACTTTTGAGTCTTCTAATGCAAAATGGTAGGAGCATACAAAGCCTATGGTACTTTCGGTTTCAAAAATGCAAGTTAAAAGTCAACTGTTCCTTTGCCTAGCTAAGATCTAATTCACACTCGTTTCATCAAGTGAGTACGTAATTTGTGGAATACCTTTAATTTTACCAAAATCTGACTCTTCAAACCACTGTAGGAATTTTAAGTAGTGTAAGCTAGTTAATTCACTGTCATATTTTGTAATTGTCAAGTCATGAGTCATAATTTTATATAAGTTTTTTTTTTTTATTAAGTGGTACTTCTAAAATGCTTGAAGTACCTCTCTACTGCAGAAAAACAGCAAGAGGAGTAAGATGTTAAGGGAGATTTTGCTCCATTAAATCAAATATGAAAAGCATATTTCCTGTGCAGTTCTGCAGAGTCTTAAGGCTCAAAGAACAATATTTGCCGTTAATTAAGGATTAAGTGCACCTGCAGTTAGGGAGAAGTTACTTGGGCTTTTGTACTAGAAAGTTCAAAGCTGCTTTCATGTGCATGTGTTTTGTGTGTGCCTCATGCACAGAAAGTGGTGAGCTGCAGGTCTTTGGATACAAATACTGGAGGGTTCTAGCAATCCTCTTCATAGTTACAAGAACAAAGCCTGTCTGTGTTGTCATAAGAACTCAGAAGAATATGCATGGCTTTAGTCATGATTTGCTGGAGATTTTAAGGACATCACAGGATTTTTGCAACCTTATTTAGAAATTGAATTGCTTCCTGCCCAAATACACAACTTCTGGAGGGGACTGGGGGAATTAATATGGAAAATTCTCTTCAAAAATTACCCTGGTTAGAGCAGGTTTATTAATTGCAGTTTTAGGAAGAGTTTGGTTGACCTTTTGGTTTCATTAATGCCCAGAGCACTCAGTACAATTTCAGTATGTAGATATGCCTGGTTGTTAATAAGCTACTTAACCTCCTACTCTCTAGAACGCATGCGTATCCATCCTATTATGCAACACACATGGCAACCTTAACGCTTCCTTTTCATTCTTCAGCATACAGTCCACAGAGTTTTTCACAAAGCCAGTAGCAGTGGCAGGGTGGTTGCTAACAGAAGCGTAGTTGAGGTTGTGTTCCGTGGTCTGTGATATACGGTAGTGAAGGCAGGAAGATGGATGGTTCCTAGTAAGAAGAGGCTATACAGGTGACATAAGACTTGGCCAAGATAAGCTCTTTGCAAACTCTTGCATATTTCCAAGTTCTTAGTGCTTGCTTGGAGGTAAGTTTAAATGATGTGGGAATTACAGATCTTCAGAGGTTGAACTGCAAATAATGAAATGCTTTATTCAACCACTTGTACAGATGAGTTTACTCGTACTGGAAGATGGCATCCAGGAGAAAAGGAAAAAATAAGAAGTTCTTAGAAAACAATTGGGTTTAAATGTATGTACAGCTGTCACATTTATGTTTGTTTGGCATCATCTGACCAGCCAGGCTTATGTGCTTCAGGCCTCTGTCAATCAAAGCTGGATCAAAAATTACTTCATGTAGGTATTTTAAATAAACTATGCCTTTGTGCAAATGGACAGCTGTGCACCATGGAGTTTTTCAATTATGACCATTTTAAAAAAAAACAAACAAAAACCTGAGTATAACTAACCTCCCAAGGCTATCTACTTCACATGCTTCTCTAAGATATTCGATGTGTCTAGACAAATATTTAAAGAAAACAGAACAGCATTGCTATATCTCATCTCAAAGGCTTCCTATTTAAACAATTTGTTAACTTTGTTAAATTTTGAATTTTTCATAGGCATAACTGGACCTTTGCCATAGATACAAATAGTATAGTTCATACTTAAGAATCATCAGGTTACTGGTGTGCTTCAGATCTTTGTAGTTCAGTTCTTCATAGTAATCTTGATGGTAGCATGAGAGAGCTTCCAATATAATTAATCAAATAATTTCATTAGTGGCTTTTTTAGCACTTACAAAAGCTTATCACTGTAACATTTAGTTTCCTAAAATATAAGGAGCAGTTCTGTTGCATTTAAAAGAGAATCTATGGCAGCTGAACAGCATCATGGCATGCAGATTATTCAGTCAACTACAGTGGTGTTATATCTGTTTCATCTCAAGCACTTACTAGTCTTCATTCTCCTAAATTGCTAGCAACTATTCTTACATTGTTCTAATTTTTTGCTTTGTAATAGAAACTTGCAAAAACAAAGCACAGGAAGGATGCTTGATACAGTGTGTGACGCTAGGAATGTTATTTTGGAACAACCTTATTATTCATATTGGAATGCAGAACAGGAAAATTCTGAATAGAGCTATATATATCCTCAGTTCTGACACCACAACTTCAAGCTTTGTTCTTCTTTTCCATTATATAAACTGAACACCTTTTACAAAGGCTGTGTCTGTATATATTATGTAACTTTAAATGTTACCTGTGTAAGATCATATCTTATATATATGGATACAGGTACACAAGTATTTTTTAAATTAAGATTGTAATAGCACCAGATCTGCTCTTGGAAACCCAGGGGGACCAAAATATTTTAGCATTCAAAATATTAATTTTGTATCATTTCAAGTATATACCAAAACAGTTCCTGATGAATACTAATGCAAATGTTTATTGTAAATATTACATACATTATACATTCACTTAAGTTTTGTGGAGTTAGTCAATTTGACATTGGAGTAGCGTTGAAGCCTCAGTTTGGTTTACAGACTTGTGACCAAGTGGATATGGACATGGAGAATAAGGAGCATTGGAAATGGTCTGATGCTGAAAAGCCCAAATGTTGGGTTTGGAATGCTGGAATTCTTCAGGGACATTCCAACCTTAAAAGCTGGAATTCTGGGATGTTTCTCAAGCTGACTTTCCAAGTGTGACACAATGTCACCCTTCAATGGTTCCGCTCATAATCCTAAGAAAGACTTTGTATATAGGTAAAGACATTGCGATTGACTGTATGGGAACATGAAGGTGTCAAATGAAATAAGAGGCTATTTTATTTTTTTCAGTAATGGTTCTGAGTGATTGCCATGAAATTCACTTTAGTTAGTTCCGTGTTTATATTGTGCCATTGAAATGATTGCAAGGTGTTAATCATTTTGTGTTTTGTTTTGTGTTTGTTTTTTTTTTTAAAGAAAAAAAAACCTTCACCATATCAGTTGCTTTAAACTCAAATTACCTCTTAAAAGACCAAGGTACATTTACCTCGTGTATATAGTGTTTAATATTGTTCACAACACTCTCCAGGTTTGCAGTTACATGTTTCTAGAAATATGGGTATTACTAAATTTACAACTTCAGCGGTACTAAATGTATTATCTGGTGCCCCAAAACACTTTCTTTTTCTGTATTTTATTGTATTAGCAAGTTTGCTGCTTTGTCACTGTACCACCTGCCCTTGCATAGCTGTGTGGATACTGCCTTGTAAATTTTACTTTTTTGGATGATTTGAGGATCCTGTACAGATGGGTGTCACTTTTTTAAACCTTACAAAAGTGTGCATTTCCCTTACATTTCTGAAAATATATGTTGTATTTGTAGAGTATACATTTCAATGGATTGTAAATAGGACAGTAGAAGAGTGGATGCTTATGTTAAGTGCTAACACTACAGTAGAGAGATTAAAGCAGTGAAAATAAACAACTTTTTTCAAAATGCACGAGTTGTCTTTCAGAGGAAGAAGTTGCAGCTAGGTATGGGTTTGGGTGCGATGTTACCTGGAAATATGTGGGTTTACTGTGAATTCCTTTCCTCAGAAGGAATTTCTGCTGGTATAAAAATGATAAAGGGGTTTGCCAATGCTGAGGTAATCCATCTCATGTATGCTATGCAGGTAATGATAAAGTGCGTGATCTTCCTTGTGTCCTATAGTAATGCTTGAAGGAGTACCTTGCTGGTGTCTCTGATCTCTTGGGCAGAATAACTAATGACAAAGTGTTCCTTCTTTCTGTTTATGTTTACATGGAAGTAGCAGAGCTGTTGAGTATTTCAGACTACTTAAACAGCTGACCTCGGTGCATCATGCAATAGTAAGTAAAATCAGCTTGTGTTGGACGGGGTTGTTTCTGTGCAAGACTCTGTTTTAGACTGGTGGTACCTTGCTGAAGGAAGGTGAAGATGTGGACAACAAAATATGACATCTTGCCCTTCCATTACTTCAAGTGCATGCATTAGTTTTGGCTCAGAAATGACCAAACAGAATTAGCAAAAAGCACTTCTTCCAGCAAACCCTATCCAAAATGGGAAGCCGTAAGGTGTCCAGAGAAAGCCAAAAGCTGTGTCAAAATACTGTGCTCCTGTTGAAACTCTTTCACAGGAGCTATGATTGTTTGGCTGAGAATGTGCCTCTCTCATCAGTGGCTAAAGGAAGGCCTTTCCTACCACTGCAAGCAAACAAAATTCAGTAAAATCTTGAGTCCCCCTCATACATCTCCTAGCAGAGGAAATGGCCTGGAAATAGCATAGTAATGGTGTCTACCAAGCTTAGTTTTTATTGAATAGTCTTCAGTGTTCCATGCTTTGAGGGACTGAAATCAATGAACAGCAAACAATCGCCTCAAGTAACTTGGATGTGAGGATGTTTTAAAATCATTTTAGAGGAGAGGCTGAGTTCAGGACATCTGTGTGCTAGCTTGGATTACAAGTCAGCATAAAGAGTAGCTGCCTTCCAGCTGGTTGGTCTTGATTGATGTAATTTCTTTTTGGAGTGTGAGGCTGTTGAAGTAATTTCTTTTTTTTTAATACCCATTGCACTTGAGTAATGAATGTTTGTGTAGGTGCAGCATAACTAAAGAGCATATAAACAAACCACTTCACGCAGTACCAAGTAAGTGTTGCAGTTTTCTTTTTATCAAGTTTTGTGAAATGGGTAACTGATGTACAGTAATGTATCAGGTAATTATAGTATAGCATAAAGGTGGTCCTGATAGAAAATAGATTCTTTGGAATTTTTAATTTCCTATTTAAAAGTTCTTATTCAGTGCTTTTACTAGTTTTCTTTATCAAGTCATGATGCTTTAACTGGTACTAACACTGGGTAAGCCATGGGCATGGGCTCATTTCGTAGCAGTACTCTGCAGTGTAGCTGTTGGGGAGGTCTGGGTGACCCTGTGTGTGGTGGGATGCTGCAGGAGGGCTCCTGGCAGGTGGTGGGGGCACCTGGCAGGTCTGTGTGCCTGAGGAGTTCCATCAGCCAGGAGACGCACAGAAGGCACGTTGGTTTGCTTGCACTGCTCAGAGAATGTTTTTGTCTTGGAATTTGTGTGTGTGTTCATCGTTTTGTTGGAGAAGAGTTGCTAAAATCTTACACTGCTAATTCCCTTACTGAGGTGATGGAGTGCTGTGGTTTTATGAGTCTTGTAATTCTGGCTTGGAGTGGCTTGAGTTGTTCCTAAGTTGGGAAAAAAAAAAAAAGTACAGCATTTCCTTCATTAACTTGACTAGACTGCACATAAAGCACCTAGGAGTCCCCAGGAAGCCTACAGCCTTGAGTCTTCCTGAGAGTTTCTTGAAAATGAGATCTAAATCCCTAGTCTCTGAGATGGAATGGCTCCTGAAATCATCACCTCTCTTCAAAAGAGGAAGAAAGCAAGGGTAAGCTGTGCTGATAGGGTCCTGTGTGGAATTGCAGTGTTTATTGGTATTGAAATAAGTGTATGGAGGTGAAGATTCAACATCCTTGAAATGTGTTTCTAATTAGCTGAAGTACGAAACTAGGTAAGAGCTCCCCAATTGCCAGTAGCAGAAAGCTTGTGGAAGCTGTTGAAGAATTGGACATGTAAGTTGATACTAATTTTTAGTTTTCTGTAACTGTGGGTTTTTAAACGAGGGGAGAGGGGGTTAGAAATAAGCCTTTCAGTCTGCAGAGGATGCAGCACTTAAGGGATGTGTAGGGGAGGAACAAAGGCCAGGGAAAGGGAGAGGTTTAGGTGATCTGGAGAGGAGTCAGCATGGGAGAAGGGTAAGGGGAAGAAGAGGGCAGGTCACATAAATAGTTGGCTGGTCAGTATGCTGGTCTGGCCGTGCCCCGTGCCACCCATCTTACCTTTTTAAATCCCTTTCTACGTCTTTTCCTATGTAAAGGGCTCAGTTCTGGGAGTGTGGGGGTGTACTGAGTGCAGCAGCTGGAGCCAGACCATGGGTGGGCGGTCCCATGGCTGTGGTGCGGCAGTGGGAGAGACCAGGGTGGGCAGACCCCAGTGCCAGCAGCCAGAGTGGGGACGTGGGTCACAGGGCTCTGTGTGTCCATAGTGCCAGCAGCCAGAGTGGAGCTGTGGGTCTGGGTGCCAGCAACTGGGGAGACTGGGATTCTGAGGCAGCTACTGGGTAGACTTGTGTGAGCCCAGCTGTGGGGGGGCATCCACCCTGGGCATACATACATACATGTTCCCTCTCAGCTAGACGGGGGAGGTGGATGAGGCCACTGTTTTCTGTGGGTGCCGTGTGTGGCCAGCCATGTATACATACTTGTGTTGCATACATGTCCTCCGTGCATTTGCCTACTGGGAATATATTTCCAGCCTCGCTCCTGGACAGACAGGGAATGCAGAGCTCTGGCAGCCTTGCCTCTCTTGGACTGTTGGATCTGATATGATTTCCCCTTAACGAGTAAATCTTGGAAATCTGTTACTCTTTAATCAGTGCATGAAAACTGATGGAGTGCAAAAGTAGCAACATATGATCACGTGCTTACTTGCTCCAGTGAGTCTGTGGACACTTGATGTGCCCACCGGCAGTGATGGCCCAGGTGGCATCCTGGATGCAGCTGTTGTCCTGGGGTTTCAGGTAGAGCGCTAAGCATACTGCTGCTGAAGAATCGTCCATACCATTCCAGGCAGGATGGAAAGGCTTACTTCGCATAATCTCAGGGGCAGCAGAGGATGCAGTGCTCACCTGTACTTTCTATGGAGAAGACAGAGGCAGACTTTTGACAAATGTGCAGCAGAAAGGACAAGAGGTGGCAGTCACAGACTGGGAGCTCTGACTGGGCATAAGGAAAACACTCTTCACTGGGAGGGTGCTTAAGCACAGGAATAGGTTGCTCAGAGCAATTACCAACTGTTCTTCCTTGGGGACTTTCAAAACTTGACTGAATGAGATTCTGAGCAATGTGGTTTAGTTAGGTTACTCATAGAGGGCATGGAGGATGGATGCAGAGATGTCAGGCTCTGTTGTCTACCAAAAATTGCTTAGCCACCTACCGGTGGGAGTATAGTCTCTCAGTTTCCTTGAAGAACCTGGTGAAGACATAGCAGAGGACTTTGTGCCTGTCCACATCTGAAAATTTTTGTGACTGTTGCCAGTTATCCCACATCTTAAAGATCAGTGTGGTGCCACTAGTCTGGTATAGTTCATTTAGCATATTGAGAGTTTGTGGTAGGCCAAGGGCAAAGCAGCTGCTGTGATGAGACCTAGAAAGTCAAGTGGCTTTTCTTTCTCAGACAAAAGAACATGTAGGAGAGTCAGGGTTAGTTCGTATGCGGTGTTCTCCTTGGTGGCTGCTGCAAGTATTGAACATGTTGTCCTCTCATCCTCCCTGTGTTGCCCTTTGGCTGGTGACCATGCTTGGAGTTGATAGATTATTCCCACAGCAGGTGTCACCTGTAACAAGCATTAACAGCAATAAAACTTGCATGCTTAAGACATTTCTTAAGTAGGCAATGGTGTATGCTGCAATCCTTGTGAGACAGGAGAAAGGATGATGTGGCCCTTTCTGATGGCCCACTAAGGGTCTACAGTTCACAATGCAAGTTTGTGCTGTAGCTTTTCTTTGAATGGGTTCAAACCACGTGTTTAAGGGGGTTGTTCAGTCCAAAGGGCCAGGTTAAGTATAATCTGAAGTAAAACCCTAACACGTATAGTGCAGATGTAGGGTCCTTAGTATTAGCTATTCTAATCTATCTATCTGTTCTGATTGCTCTGCGTTACCTGCTAGTGTAGACATACTCATTTTGCATTAATACTTCCAGGACTGGAGGTCACTGGTTTGAGTCTTGGCATTGGTCATCTGCCCACAAGGACTAGTATACTAAGAAAAAAAATCTACTTTATTGTGTCTTAAAGTTAAATATCTAAAAGGCAGAAGCAGTAACAGTCTTAAGAAAAGGTGAGGTAAAGGGAGAACTGGTTATAAATTCCAAGTTAACTCTGAGTTGTTATAGCTTACCTATTGCTGTGTACATCCCCACTTTAAAATTTACATGACTTATGGAAAAATGCATGAATGCATTCCCTTTCCCTTCTACACTGTGGGCCTGAGAAGCTCATGCGTATAGTCCCAGTGGGCAAATGCTTAATTAGTATGGGAACAGGGTAAGGAATTGGCCACATAAGAAGACTTTGATATCACAGTTGCTGTCTAATTCTTGCATGTTTCCAAATTCCATTAATGGCTTACTGTGGAATTGGCTCTCTGGCCTACATCTCCTTCCTGAAGGAGAAGCTTTTTGAAACTTTGTTATCTTGTTTCTTAGTAAATGAAGGCAGTTTTTGACAATATTACCAGAAGGGTCAGTGAAATTCTGTTCCTGAACCTCTCTGGACAATTCTTCATGAAAGCAAGCTACCTTTTTCTTACCTTTTTTTCCTGAAACTGCTTTGCCTATGCTTGTTTTGCAGAGGTAGAGCTTCCCACGCTAAATGTTAGAAGGCTTTATGTTTTTGTATTAGCAGACCTGAGCCCTTACAGAGAACCTCATTTCCTTCTATCAATGTCTGACAGATCCATGGACTCTTCACTGCATTGATATTGACAAAATGCTAACTTCTATTTCTTACAAAGGCTCCTTCAGCTAAGGCTCATGTGATGGCAGTGGCTTACAGCCTCTTCAGGGTTGCTGTGCATGTCATCACTGGCACCATAGGTAAGCGCTCTCCTGTTCTTAAAACACTCAGAATAATACTGAACTTGAAGGAGGAGATGGAATACTGCAAAAAAGAAAGTTTAAAAACATATCTTTTTTAACTTCTTCAGGATATGTTGTCAGTATGTACAGCATACTTACAGCCCTCTCTTTTAAAGTCCAAACCTTCTGGTTCTTTGGTGAAGAGGATTCTCCAGAAGCAGAGGTGAATGCTTTGCTCCCTTTAGTGTTGCTTCAGTCGCATGCAGGAGGCTTGAAGTACAATACTGAGAACTTGTATGGTAAAATTTACCTGAGTGCTTGCTTACAGATAATCTCTGTAACTGTACAAACAGATACCTGGAATTTTTCTTCAAAATGTGTTAAGTAACCTGCCTTGGTTCATTGTTCTGCTAATCTTTAAGTTCTAATACAAAAGAAAAATGATATAGTTTAGGCTCTTAATGATTTCTTCATAATGATGTGTTGCTGCAGCCATTTGTCTGGTTTTCTGCAGCCAGATGCATGGTTTTTTGTTTCATCTTCCAAAGATGTTGCATTCTGCAGCTAAAAATAATTTCAAATTGTTTTAAAAAGAAAGAATTTATGCTAAAGGCAGTATATTTGGTACATTTATTTTAAATTAAAACCAGGCAGATTCTTTAGACCATTTGAAACCTGGCTCAAGTTAAAGGAACTTCTTTAATATGTGGTTCAACTGATAAATGTTTAAGTACTCACATCATGTTGCTCTCATTTTTGGAAGGTGAATGGTAGCTTAGCTCTCTTTTCATCCAATGGATCTCCTCTGCTGGGAATAATTACATTGGTGGTTTTGTGTTGCATCTTGTGTGTATTTAGTGTTGTAGTATGGAGAAAGACAATTGCAGCTACCGTCTTGCTTGCTTGCTTCCCCTCTCTTTTTTTAGCTAAGGCAAAATTCTGCTTGCTACTCTGTGTGTTGAGTCACCTGTGCTCAGCTCGCTCCCTGTCTCCCCAAGGAAGAGACGGCACCAGCTGTATTTCCTGCTCCACGTGAGAAATCCACTTGGAAAGCTGGGAGGGGGGCAGTTGGTTTAGTCTAGTTCATTTGAAAAGGCAATCTTTCTCTGCGCTTTCTTGAGCAACTGTCTTGCTGTTCTTCTAGTCTGGCTCTTGGAGGCTTTCTTCATAAGCAATCTTTCATGAGAAATTTTATCCCAGTAGTAGGTCTCCCTCTCCCTGCAGTCCTACCTTTGCTGTTGATTGGTTTCGATTGGCATCAGCAGTTGCATCATAAAAGGACTTCAGCCCCTTGGCATAAAAAACACAATGCTTCTTTTTAAACTGGAATGTAATTTTTAAAAGCAAATTCTCCTAGTCCCAGCTATGTTTCTCCAGGCCTTTCCAACCCAAAGGGAAAGTCAGGTTGCACTTTCCAGCTGCCGTGACTCTAACTGCTGCTTGTCCTGCTGGACCTTCGGTTCAGAGAAGGTAATGTAGTCAGTAAATGACACTGCCTGGCATCAGTTTCAGGACCAAATGTGTCTTCATGTATGGCAGCCCTCTAAAAATATGCTCCACTGCCTTTGTGATAGTGATAAGCAGCCAAGCAACCCTGCTTCATTGCTTTGTAAATGGGAGGGCCTGTCAGGCCAGGGCACTTTCTGTCTGCTTGGACACAGGGAGATAAATTTTCACAGACTGTTTGTGATGTGAGCTCCCTTCCTTGTGCACCCCTTCACACAGAACACTTCCCAGGTGATCGCTTTTGCTTCGGCCCTGTACTGCTTGAAGTTTACGGGATTAAATGTTTGGATTGTGGGCTTGAAGTCTGTGGAATGAAGTGTCTCTGTTGGTATGGACTGTGACTCCAATCCCCTTAATGTTCAAAACCTCTCTTAAATTTTTATGTGTACAGCAGTTCAAAAGTATACAGTAAAATAGAGCAAACTTTAATGTTTCATATCTTCTGTATTAATTTTATGGTTGAAATAAGTTGCAATTGGAAGATTTCAATGAGTGACTTACAGAGGTAGACTTCTGTAATTGTTTGATATCATCCTGGGAAATATCTAAACACTAGCTATAGTTTCTTTAATAAAATTGCTTGGGAGAAAAAGGAAGGAGGGTAACAAGACAAGAGATCATTAAGTGTTATCTTGAGTGAAAAGATCATTTTCATGTCATCCCTATGTTAACTGTAAAAAGATAGAAAGCTGTTCTGGTTAGAATTCTTCAAATCTATACTTCAAAGAATACTTTGTTTACAACAGCACTTAAGAAAACCAAAAAGATGGAAAAAGAATCAAAGCAAAAGCCTGGTGATGGCACTTTGAAGTACTAGCTTGTTAGCCTCAATGTATATTAACATGAGTTTCCTTCAGTGTCCATCTGTTGGACATGATTAAGAAGGCAGCTGCACCCTGAGGTAAATATAAAACCTATGAGATACTGTAATCTTTATAGATCTAAATTAGTTTGAGTTTCTCAATTAGAGGTTGATGCTGTCTGAGTTACAGTAGTACTTACACATGGCAACTGAGCTCCTGCAGGTTCCATATGTGGTCAGAAAGCCAGGAGATTTAGAAGAAATTGAGATTTTATTTTTTTCCACATTCCTGAGGGTTTTAGTTGTATCCACGTGCCTTATCTAAGTGGTTTTGCAAAAACTAGCTGGTCTGCCCAAGGCACAGACAGGCATGTGCATGTGAAGCAGCAGGAGTGTTTAAGGAGCTTCCAAGACTAGCTCCGTCTTACTGATTCCTTTCCTGAGACATAACTGCTCAGGCAGTGGTCATGTCACTGGGGTTTTGGTGGGTTTTGGTGTGGTTTTTTTTCTCCTTTATGGTATTAAGCACTGTCAGAGGTGATTTATATAGGCCAAAGTTCAGGAAGCTGTTGTCTCTCAGAATGATCAGTTTACCATGTCTAAGCTGGAGTACAGTAACTTTATAAATTATTACAGGTGTTTTACGTATGAGTGACTGATTAGGTTATGAATCAATCCCTCAGATACAGACTTGTGTGCTTTTTCTGGCTCCCTGGCGGCCTCTTTCAAACTGTCTCCCTAGATGAATCCTGACACTCAGGAAGTAGGAGCCGCAAGTCCTAACCATGTATGTGATTGTGGGCCTGAAAGAGGTGGCCAGGCTGAAGGGACCTTGACTCATCCAGTTTTCACAAAGAAAATACTTTGAAGAATTTGTGGAAGAAATCAAAGCTAATTCTCAAGCAAAGTTGTTCATGCCAGGCCCTACTCAAACAAATGTATTGGAATATTTCCATAAACACAAGGAAAGGGTATTAAAAATCAGAGGTGATCACACAGACAAAAGGAGGTGAGATAGCTGGCCAACACTTGGTGTTGCTTAGGTGCAATTTAATATGGACTGATGGCTTTTCACCCAGGCAAGTATCTCCAATACCCTATCCAAAACAGCACTGAGACACACGCTGAGAAATGAAGTCATCTTCCTTGAGGAAGGCTTGGGAGTCACCTGACAAGCTAAAAATAATTATACAAAGAAAAGCGTAATAACAAGGAACATAATGCAGAAATGGCTGTGCAAGACCACAAACATCATCTTATGCAATAAAAATGCAAAAGACATGAAAATGATAAATTAAATCAAGGATGAAAAATCAAGGCTAAGAAAGTGAGAAAGAAACAAATCAAGCTGTACCACTAGCAGTTCTCATGCCATCTGTGCATATGAGGAGGTGCTAGACAGAATTTTGCTGATGCATCCTATTTTGAAGGCGATACTGAAGATAACACAAGTATTGCATTGTCTGTGCTGTTATTTTTGTACTTTCATACATAAAATCATCCCAGAATCAGTTTGTTTTCACGTGGACTTTGATCAACAACAACAAAAAATCCCAAAACATGGACTGTTGTAATCTAGGCAGCTAGAACACAAGATACTAAGAAAGCACAGCTCTCCAGCAGAGAAAATAGGAGTGAAACTATAACCCTTCACCAGCTTCATTGCCCTTCTCTGGACATACTCCAGCACCTCACTGTCCTTCTTGTAGCGTGGGGCTCAAAAATGAACACAGTATTCAAGGTGCAGCCCTACCAGGGCTGAGCACAGGGGCATGATCACTTCCCTACTCGTGCTGGCCACACTATTCCTGATACAAGCCAGGATGCTATTGGCCCTCCTGGGCACACTGCTGGCTCATATTCAGCCAGCTGTCAACCAGCACCCTCAGGTGCCCCAAGCCTGTAGCGTTGCATGGGGTTGTTGTGACCCACGTGCAGGACCTGGCACTTGACCTTGTTGAACCTCTGTAGAGCCTCCCTACCCTCAAGCAGATCAACACTCCTGCTCAACTTGGTGTCATCTGCAAGCTTACTGTGGGTGCACTTGATCCCCTCTTCCAGGTCATGGATAAAGATATAAAACAGAACTGGCCCCAGTACTGAGCCCTGGGGAACACCACTTGTGACCAGCCACCACCTGGATTTAACTCCATTCACCACAACTCTCTGGGCTTGGCCATCCAGACAGTTTTTTACCCAGTGAAGCATGTGCCCCTCCAAGCTATGAGCAGCCCGTTTCTCCAGGAGAATACTGTGCGAAATGGTGTCAAAGGCTTTACTGAAACGCAGGTAGACAACATGAACAGCCTTTCACAGAAGGAGATCAGGTTAGAAAGCAGGATCTGCCTTTCATAAACCAATTGTGACTGGGCCTGGTCACCTGGTTGTCCTGAATGTGCTGCGTGATGACACTCAAGCTGATCTGCTCCATAATCTTCCCTGGCACCAAAGCCCAACTGACAGGCCTGTAGTTGCTTGGATCTTTCTTCTGGCCCTTCTTGTAGATGGGTGTCACATTTGCTACCCTCCAGTCAACTGGGACCTCCCTAGCTAGCCAGGACTGCTGCTGCACGTGGAGTCATGTCAGGCTGCAAAGACGGATACTGCAAAGTTACACTTGGATCTCTTGGGAAGGGGAAGGTTTTCTGCCAGAAGCTCTACAACTATTAGTGTTTTCCCTAGGTTTACAGCACAGTACTCTCCCATCACATTCCAAGAGTCCAGGAATGATGATGCATTGAGAAATGGAAGTTTGTTTTTCAGAAACCATTTTAATTACAGTTGTCTAGGTTCAGTTGCAGGTGTACCTGATACTTCTTGCATATTTCTGCTCTTGTCTTCAAAGTCACCATTTTGTAAACAGTGTGGACATTCAGGGTATTTTAACATATTCATGTTTGTTACTGAAGCTAACTCAGGTATTTCACTGTGACAGGAGAGTGTCTGGATTGTCCTTCCATTTTCAAACATTCATTTTCCACTATTTCATACAGTTTGAGCTCACTTAGAGAATTTAAGTACCTAAACTATACATCTAGAGTAGGTTCAGTTGCCTAAGGCTTCAATTGCCGTATCCATAATAACATTTACTTAAGCAGGCTGATACAATGCAAAAGCAAGAGGAGACGTGCATTTTGCTGCAGTGACAGCTGGCATGCCCCAAAGTGTCTAAAATTACATTAACAGTTATGTTTGGACTAAAACCTGTCCTGAAAGTGGGTTGATGTAAACTTGTGTGTGTATGAGATTATATTCATGGAAATCTGAAGACTGTAAAGATAGCAGTAGGCCTTTTTGTAATTGCAATAGAAGTTTATCAGTTTTGGTTTTAATTATTTTGTTTGCTTCATAGGCATCTATCTTTTTTTTTTTTTTCTATTTGAGCAAATGCCTAAAATGAGCCCAATGTTGTCATTATTCTGTGTTCTTGGTTGATAATATCAATTCCTGTTCATTATAAGAAATCTACCTATAGCGCTGATCTTTTCCAATCTGATTCTCTGTATATTATGTACCTTTGACTGTGTGCTGCTCTATGGGTTTACTCCTGAAATTGAAGTAAAAATAGTAGGCTGTGGAATATAATTTTTTTTTAAACAAAGATTAACTTGGGGGTCTCTTTCAGCTTCATTTTAATAATAATTTTAAAATATTCTCAGCTTTGAAGAGCAGTCTTGAACAGATGTGACTGATTGGAATCAAAGCAGCAGGAAGCAGCTTTGGTTTTGTTCTGTTTTCCTTTAAGAGAAAAGGAAATGCACTTCCATGGATGAACTGAACAGAATGATCTTTTGAATTAAGTCTTCTGTCCAAAACAGTAGGTCTTTCCTATGGGAAGAGAAAAGCTACAGATCAAAAAATTACTTTCATCTTACTCATAGTTAGACTTAGGCTGTTATTTTAAGTTGCTCTTGTGCAGGGAATAGCTGCCAATGTGAATATTTTATATATTCAGTATAAGAAGGGCATCAGACTATTAGAGCATGTTCAGAGGACGGCAACCAAGATGGTGAAAGGTCTTGAGGGCAAGACTGGCAAGGAGCAGCTGAGGTCACTTGGTTTGTGCTGCTTGGAGAAGAGAAGGCTGAGAGGTGACCCCACCGCAGTCTACACCTTCGTCAAGGGGGCAGCAAGGAGGAAGGTGCTGATGTCCTCTCTCTAGTAACCGGCGATAGGACACGTGGAAATGTAATGAATCGGTGTCGGGGAAGTTCAGATTGGACATTAGGAAAAAGCTGTTCACTGAGAGGGTGGTTGCCCACAGAACAGGCTCCCCAGGGAAGTGGTCACAGCACCGAGCCCGTCAGAGTTCAAGGAGTGTCCGGACAACACTCAGTCAAATGGTTTAGTTTTTGGTAGTCCTGCAAGGAGCAGGGAGATGATCCCTTTCAACTCAACATATTCTATGATTCTACTTGTGGCACCGTTTTAGAAGCATGAGCACAAAAAGAGAGCAGCACAAAAAGACCCTCTGTGCTCTGGTAGCACACAAATATCTATAGTGTTTTAGTTCAGTTTTCATTTTGTAGTGCTAGTGAGGACTAAGTTTTTAGTAGAATATGTGAGATAAAACCCATTTGTAATTTAATCAGCCTGTCCAAACTCTGCTGGTATAAAGGTAGATATTTTTGCTTATAGAAGCTTGATACGCTTTTTTTCCACAGCTGAAGCTGTTAATTCCATGCTGTTTGAATCCATTTCTGAGGTGAGTTCATGTGGTTGTCAGAATTGCTGCTTATTTTGCTTTGGTGGTCCTGAATGGGGACACATATGTTTTCCAGAAAAGAAGTTTTATTGTTCTGGAATATGGAGAAATGACATGCAGGACTGTACCCTCAAGAAGTCAGGTTGTTGCATGTTGTTATGGAAAACTCGTAATTGGAAGATCAGTGAAAAGCCATTACTTCCAAGATATGAGTGTTTTAATTCCTATTATTCTGGTTAATGTATTTAATAAACAGATTAGTAAATGTGAAACTACTTTTCATATGCTTGTTGTGTAATTACAAATCTGTCTGAATATGGCAAGCATTTTGACATGGTTACTACATCATTTATTTTTTTTTTATGCTGTTGAAGTTTTTTGGTATTTGGATTCTAGTTTTGTTGCAACTGACTGTGCTATTTAGATCAAAATGGGACACTCCTTTGCCAACAAACCTTATCTACAAAGACACAGGACATTCTGTGCAGGGGATCACAAGCATTCAGTTTTTGTATTTTTCTTAGTCTCAGTCTAGTTCTTCATTTCACTATACAGGCTTGAAGTTTGGCATTTCACACACTCAGTTTTGTATGTGCCTTATTTACGGATATATTAAAAAAAAAGTTGATACAGAAGGAGGCCTAATACAACTGACCAAGAAATTGGGTTGTGCCTAAAAACCTTTCTTTCCCTTTTCCTTTCTTTTCCTGTTTTTTTTTTTTTTTTTTTATCTTCACTGCAATACCTGGAATTTTCTTTTCTGTGTGCTTAGTAAAAAATTGGAACAATTTACATTTTCTTTGACTGCCATGTTCAGACAACTGGTTTTTGTTGCCTCTGTTCTGTTTTTTTGTTTCCTTAGTTTCAAAGGCATGAGCTTGACAGTCACGTAGGCAGATTGATTTGGTACCTGGAAGGAACAAGATAGGCTGCTGTGTAATGATGTCTGCCTCTGTTTTATGGGACTACTTCATGTTACAGTGCAATTAATCAGAGACAACTAATTTCTCTGCAATAAGCTCTAAAGCTTCTACAAACTCTAATACCTCTATGGATCTGGCAGAAAATTTGAGTTAGGTGAAGTAAAAGCAGGTATGCAAACTGGTCAAATACTTTCTTTTTTTCAGTATCTGATGCAATGCAATCCAGTACTGATACTTTTCTATTTGTCATAAGCCCTATCGTAGTGGTGCATGTTCTGTCACTTTTGGCTATCACAACCTGTCACAAAATCGGTCAAACTCAAATGCATCAGTTATAGGTGCACATTGGTGCTGAACGTGTCAAACAAAGTGTTTATTTTCTAAATATTGCATTTAATACTCATTGCAAAATTTAGCTGATTTGGAAGATAAGATTTTCTTAATACTGATGGGGGAGAAGGGGGCAATTTTAAGTGATGCCAGTCAAGAATTCTGAAACTTTTTATAAAAGCTACCCTTTATTTCAATTATTAGTTTGTTTTAACTGAAAAAAAAAATCTCCCCCATGTTTAGGAATTTCTGGATTATTTTTGCACCTCAGGAAGTGGCTCAGCACTGCTATTTTTAATGCAAAATGCTAGTAGATGTAGGTAGGTCAAGAGCTAATCGTGCCTTACAGCAAAAATGTAAAAGCACTAAATAAGAATGCTTTCTCAAAACTTATATTATACTTGTGAAGCACTCACATCTGAATTTAAAAACTTTACAAGTCTTGTTACATAAGATTGTTCTACCTTTAAATAATTTGGTATATATTTTCTTCATTGGAAGAAAGGTTGGATTTGATAGTTACTCACCTGTTTTCAGTGATCTGCCTATGTATGGTACCAAAACAACTGTGCTATTTCACATTTAAAGACAATTAATTGCTAAAGTTAGTATTTGCTGGAACTTCAATTAATTATTGTTCTGCTGCGATGGAATGAAAGATTTGGGGAAAGACCAGCACTGCTGGCGGAGGGAGAATGAGAAAGAACAGTTGTAAAAAATTCCCTACTGAGGTTCAAAGACACAAGATAGCAATAAATCTTTTAACTGAGGGTGGAAGTCTGCTGTCTTTCGTCTTTCCCAAAACTGAAGATTTTTGCTTCAGGCATCAGAGAGACATAATTTCTTCAGAACTGAACAGCAGTGAATTTGTTTACAAAAACCTATTGCTGTGTTGTAGCTTAGGTGGTCTACTATCCAGAAGACTCACTGCACCACTTCAAAATCCTGAGACTATCTTGCATCTTTAATCATTATAAATGTTAAAAAGCTGCAGAGAAAAACAACCAAAATCCTTAATACACATCTACTTAAACTGTGCACAGTTCTGAAAAGAAATACGTATCATTATTGAAAGATTTGAATTTTTTTTTTTTTTTTTTTTTTTTTTTAAGAAAAGGCCATGATGGAGAAGTCTGGAAGGCTCAGTGGTGAGAAGAGAATGTTACCATGAGAATCTTTTCACCAAGGGATAAAAAAAACCACGGTTTACAGAAGCTGACATTTGTAGTACCATCCTACTTCAACATCACTGTAAACTGGTATCATCATTTCCAAGTAAAAAGGAGTAATTTTTCATATATTTATCTCTTAATGAGAAAATCTTAGTAATGTCCTTTTAGGATTCTTTTGGCAGAGGGAAAAGGAGTTATGTTGTACTTAATTTTTGTTCAAGTCTATAATTACTTGAAATTTCTTATAGAGAAAACAATTTTTGAAGTATCTGAATTATATGGCTTTGAAACATTTTTTCTTACAAGCCTGTAATTTTGCAGATAGTTATCTCTCTGGTTTTGTTTGTTTTTTCTTAGAGAGGCTAGAAAAGAACATGATCTGTATGAAACAGTTTTAATTTCCTTTTTTTGAACTAAAGCAACAAACATTCAGGCTCCCTTATATGTTATGGGACTGGAGAAAAGTGTCCATTATGAATCTGTCTGAAATTATAATTTTCATAGTTTATTCATTCACTTAAATCCTAATCAAAAACTATTTTACTTAATAAGTTGGTGAAACAGAAAAGTAGTCTTTGGAATAAGACCTAGGAGGAATTAATCTCTTTTAATAGAATACAGTTCTTACTGATCAGTGAGTTTATAATCATTGGCACAAAACAAGGATTGTGTTTTCATTTTTTTTTATCTTTAAAAAACCCAAAACCAAAACACTGGAATTAATTACTAGCTTTACTCATAGACTTACCGATCCACTCCTGCCATATCAAATTATTTTCAAATGCAAGCATAGTAACACAAGTTAATGAGAAGAACTTCCTTTTTGTTTTAGGGTTCATTGCATCAGACATGACATTAAGAAATTCCAGTAGGAATTCAGCATTGCTACCACAAAAATGAGTCACTACCTGCAGTGGTGTACAGTTGATAATTTATGGTTGTTTAAATTTTATACTTTTTGTTACAAGTGTGCTTGTATATCTACTTATTAAAATGTTTGCTGTTGCTGTCTTACTTTCTGACTCACATTAAAAAGTAAAAATACCTTCATTAAGAATTGTGCATTGGTGATCTCGGTAAGGAATTTTCATTGTTTGAAACATAATCTCTTTTGTAACAAATTCTGGATTAAAAATAACCTGTTCTCCTTGTAGTTAGATCTGCCTTGTGTTTGAATGAGGAAAATGTAGCATTTATTGGTCAACTCATGTTGTATACAAAACATTCTACGATACTTACTCTCAGGAATAATATATCAATCTGATCTTAGAAGTCCTACTCTATTAATCCTAATACCTCGCAATTGATAACACATGGTTTGTGATTTATTCACTTGTACACAGAAAATGCTAAACAGTATAGAAAGACTGTGACAAAATACATTATGTCTGTTTGGTTGCATGGTACTTCACAAAAGAATGTTACATCTTTTAATTACAATTGCTGATAGTTGAGGCGATTGATTATAAAATCAGTGATCCAGAAGCAAGGCAGAAACCTAGCAAGGATAACTTTTCAGTAAATTATAAATATTATTAGAAAGTATTCTTAATCTAAACTACCTTTATTCATAAAAATTTTTTGAAACCTTCCTGATTTTTGCCACTTAACATTTAAGATTAAATAATAAAATAACTACTGCACATCTATTCGTAAGTGTGCAAAACCCATTCTCCTATATCTTTTGGGATCTAGGTCATTTTATTTAGCTATGTATTTTCTGCACTGTGCTTTCTCAGACCTATGTTATGCGTTCTGAAGAAAATAGTTCTAAAATATATTTAACTCAAAGCACAGATTTTGCCAAGATTTCATCTTGTCAGTCATACCCTCAAGCATTTGCAGTAACAATAGAGAAAGGGAGGTATATGTAACTAATTTTCTTGGAATTAATTCTGGAGGGTTATTTCTCACTTCTTTCATAGCATCTATAATTCCTTTGGTTTTCATTACTAGAATAGACTGGTTTTATTAGCTTTTTTTCAAAATATTTTAGCTCACAGAGTAGTAGTGTTAAGAGGTTGCTGCAGGGGGTTGGCTGCAAATACAGCACTGCAGCATATGGAGTGCCTTGCGCTAAGGCAAAAGACAATCATGGGAACTTTCACTGATTGTTGAATGATCTTTTTACAAAATTGAAGTTGACTTGATAAGATCTAGCAATTAATTTCACAAGAACAAACAGAACTTCTCCTGCACCTATATAACAAGTGAAGTAAAAAAACCCCTCATTTTCCATCTATCGCCTTTGAAGCGTTTGAGGCCGTAACCCCTATGATTTGTAATCCCAGTTTGTTTCTACTGTATCTTAAAATATAGGGATGTGCCACACAGAAAATGGGTGGAGCAGATATGCGACAAGGAGTTTGAACTTCATGCTAGAAAGATGAAATCCAGGAGGATTTGAATGTGGGAGATGAGTCTTGACATTTAGAAAATGTTCTCAAATGCAGAGTGTTTCCTAGAGATGAAACAGTTTTGTTTGTTGCTGTCTTTTGTGGCAATTAGCTCTTATTCTGAGGTTGAAAATGTAACTTTTGTTTTTTAATCCCTTGAAAGGCTGAAAAATTTCAACAGCTTCCTTTGTTAGGATTCTTTTCCAGAACATGCTTACAAAGGTCCAGCCAGAACAAGGGTGCTTTAAGCTGCTTCAGGTTTGTTTACGAGCACCTTCAGATCTGCCCTTTATAGGCAAAAGCCCTTTACAGTAGTCTCTGCCCCACTAGTGAAGGCCCTGTTCATTTCTGAGACATAGCCTGAAGATCTGTGTGAAGAATCAGGAAAAATAGGCCTAGAAAAAGTTCCTGAAATAATCAAACCTTTCATGCTCCTCCAAAGAGAGATAAACCATATCCATGTGCTTGGCAAATATTGTTTAGACTATTTCTCAAAGACTTACCAAACCTGTCCACCACTTCCCTAGGACTCATTTCATTACTTCACTAACCTTATCTTTAGAAAGGTGTTGTTTTTTTTTTTTATGTCCAACCTGAATTTTCCTTGCTTCTGTTGTTGTGAAGGGAAATAAGGTGCGTTTGCCACAACTTGTTTGTGACAAAATACATGTTGACTCTTTCTTGCTGTCATTGATGGTACTCAAACATAATGTTGGATTATTAACTCCAGGTTTCTCGTCCCAAACAGTCAAAACAAAATTGACTGGTGTATAATTTCTTATCTCTCTCCTTTGTCCTTCTTCAAAAGAATCACTGTCTACTATTCCAACCTTTTGGTACGTTCCCAATCCTTCATGAGCTGTCAAAATAACACTAAGTCCCAACTTTGCTTCAGCTGTTTCTTTGAACTCCTGCAATGAGCAAATGGCCTTGAACTAATTTGAAGGCAATAGGCAATATTCTGTCTGTTTTCACTTGTTCTTACTAAGGGATTTAGTCAGCTAGCTAGCATCTTCCAGTAAGTTCAGGATTTAATGAGCGTAGATGAAATAAGCTGCCACTTCTCTTAGAGCATTTCTGCTTTGCTATAGCACTTCAGCCATTCCACAGACCTGACTTGGTATTAAATAGGTAATACTGATTTATTAAATGTGATAACGCTAACTTAAAATCTATATGAATTGAACTTTCATTTGAAATTTTTTTACCTTAATTTTAGCCCTTGTGGTAATGCATTCCTGGACAAAGAACTGATCAGATGTTGGAAAAAATCCTAGACTTGGCACAAAACGGTACATAGCACCAGAACTTCTTGATGACTCGATTTTGGTTGGTGGCTTTGATGCCCGTAAGCAAATTGACATGTGAGTATTTGTTCTTGCTCTATGGGCAAGAAGAGCATTCAGTAATGGTAAATCCACAAAAAAGAAAAGAAAAATTAAAATTTTAGTTTTTCTAAACCTGTAAGTAGAATTAGGGATTCCTTGTCAATGAGTTAGTGCTTTAGTGACTAATTAGAAATATCAGAATGGCACTAATACAAAATTTGTTCGGTAGCAACAATAAAACTGGAAAAAAATAACAAATGTTAACTTAGCCAGCCAGAAAATCAATATGCCAGAATGCTCTTTTCCCTTTACCTGCATTGCATTTGGAAGTATGCCCTCAATGCTTTCAAGAAAGAATGAGTTTGCTGTTTGTTGCATACCACCTTTTTGCGAGCAAGATAGAGTCTTGAGGCATTTTGTAGAAACTGTACCTTCAAAATTGCATGCTGTTGTTTAAGATGGTGTGTTTTGCTCATATGTAAGGTATTCAGCAGCTGCAGCAAGTGGAGCTGGGCCACAGGTGACAGGGCCCGTGTGCCTGTGCTGCAGCAGCGGGAGCAATGGAGGGTGCCATGATCACCAGTGAAGGTCAGGCTGGGTTTGCTGGTTTGCTGGCAAGTAGGTCAAGCAGCCTGAAAGCCAGGTATGTGCATGCCTTTCTGCAGACAGGACTCCTGGAGGAGCCAGCTGCCACAGGCAACCCTAGCAGGTCCAGGCCAGCTGCTGGAGAGACCATAAGGTATGAGGTTGACTGGGAGACCAGTTGGTATGTCTGTGCAGGAGGCAACTGGGGAGAAAGAGAATGCAGGGCCAGCTACTGGAGTGTCTAAGCCCAGTTACGGGAGGGATCCAGAGCACATGTGCCTGTGTGCTGGTGTGTGTATGGGGTGGGAGGTCCTCTACCAGCAGGTGAAGTGGGGCTGCAGGCCATGGGAGCTTGCACGCCAGGGCGCCAGCGCCTGGGCAGGCGTGAGGATGCAGGGGCAGCTGCTGGATAGACTGCCTGGGCCCAGCTGCTGGAGGGATCGGCACTGTAGGTTTTCCACTAACAGACCTCCATCCTAATCAGCGGGAAAGGGGAGCAGGATGAGGCCATCGATGCTGTTTGTGTGTGTGCCGAGTGCTGCTGCTTGTCATGTTCTGTGTGCCCTGGCCCCTGCCCACTGGGAAAGAGGTGCTCGGCCTGGCAACTGCTGGGACCCGGGGGCATGGAGCTGCAGCAGCTTCGCTGCTATTGGGCTGCCGTGTTCAGCAGATCCCCAACATGTTGTTCTCGTGAGATTTTTTTTTTAATGTTTTTCTCAGCTTTCAGCAAAATAACCATATTAGCATTTTGCAGACTTCCTTCTGTTATCAGTGCAATAGTTATGATGTTAATTTATTTTCAATTGTTGGCTTAGCATTTTGTTGTTCTTACTATTGCTGGATAGGTGTAGTCATAGTTGTTGAATAAATAAGTAAATAAACCTTAATTTAAAAATAGCTTTTTCTTTAGGAATTGCAGAAGAATTTAAAGCACCATTTTATGATTATGTTCCACTGTTTTTATAGTATCTTCAAAGCCAGGATGTACAGAACAGCAAAAAGAACACCAGATGACTTTCAGACCCTATACGTATTTTAAAGATAAAATTTTGGTTCTCTCTGTGAAAATACACTTGCACCCCTCAAGGTGCATGAGGTGTAATAAAATGCAGCTTGGTAAAGTACGTTGACAGTTCCTGCTTCCCCAGCTTTCATCTCACTATTGTATCTTTCTTATTTGCTATTTACTAAGTTAAAACAATTAGTAAGTGTATGTAAGGTATAGGTATTCATGAAGGGCATCACTTATATAATTTAATTTGTTACATCACTAAAGTATTACTTGATTTACCTATTGGGCACTAGTAAGAACATTTCTAAACCAAGCTACTTCTTAATTTTCTCCTTTTAAGACACTATGTGTAGGACTTTTCATTTTTGAAAGGTTATTTATTCTCAGGCTTTCCCTGAGAAGAGTGCAGGCACCCAGAAAGGTGAGGGGCTTACAGCTTTTGTTTTGGATGTCAATACCCACATCATGCCTCTGTTCCACTGGAGGAGCTGCGATTTGAAGGATGGCAATCCACCAGGACAGCTGAGGATTTAAGAAGCAGCAGGTACCGAAGGAACCCAGGAAGCTGAAGATTGAAGTGTATACAATGTTTACATGCCTCCAAGCAGTCAATATATTTTTTCCAATTTCAATTTTAGTTTTATGTATCTTCAGTCTTGATTATGTCACTAAATTTTACTTGGATCTTGCTGTGGCTTGTGTACATATATAAAAAATTTGGATATCAGTTATGAGAGAGATCAGGTGCTTAGTGATTTTTAAGGTCTGGTTTAGTTTCACTACCCAGGAAAAGTAAATATGAGTATTCTAAAGGGAAAAGGTGGGTTGTTTTTTTTTCAGTCTTAGTTATAAAACCAGTAAGAATTTAGCTGTGAATTTTTGCATATACGAGGGGGAGCTTTAGAATTATTCTTTAGGATCTGAATTCTGATCTGTTGTATATTATTTCAAAATTAACAGGTTATTTTGCTGTAGTGTATATTATTTAAAGCTGCCTAACAGAGGAAGTTTCACTTGATCCTTGTCTCCCTGCATAGTGATAATGAGGAGAGGACTACTGCATATGGAGGGACCCGGTGACCCTCCTCAGAGCGTGGCTGCACTGGGCTGTGTGTGGCCCTTGGCAAGGGGCCTGTGGGCAGCACTTGCTCTTGCTAGACCCACTGCCTTGTCCCAGTGCACTCCTCCTCCTTCTCATCAAAAACTGTGACTCCCTCTCTCTGTTCTTAGATATGTGTGGCTTCTCCTTTCCTAGCAAAGACATAAGAGTTCTCTAATATTAAACTTCCTTCACTGTTAAACTTAATATGTAAAATTTTGCATATATATTTACAAAAAGTTACAGAAGTTAGAATAAATAAAGCACCTTTTGACATTTTTATTAAGGTATTTTGAGAAGTATTCAGGATTAATAGCAAAGTTCTACCCTAATTCACACATGTCACTCAAGTGTAGGTACAAATGGGAATAGGCATTGCTCTCTAATTCATATAATTATAATGTCATCTTGACAGAACTTGCTAGCTAATGTATGGAATAGCAAGAATAAAATAATTTTATTTTAGCTAAAATGGATTAGTTTTAGCTAGTTTAAGTAAAACTTTTAAATAGTGTGTCACAAACTGGTTGCAAAATATGGATTTTTATGCCTTCCCTTTTTTATTTTATCTGTCAGTCTACATTGATTTGTTTTCTGTTTGAAACTATAAGCAACTGCATAATTGTCAATTAGCAGCATAAATGATTTCATACCATCCACACCCATTTTTGCAAAGCTTGCAGACTGTGTTTGTACAGAAATGTATGTATAGCAGTGAATGAATTACACACGGTTCTTCAAAGATTACTAATTGAGAGAGTATTGTAATTGCTAAAATGTGGAGGGAAATGTATAAAGCTCTGGGTGCTTTAAACTATCTCACTGTGGGTGCAGGTTATGATGTAATTTTTAACACAATTCCACAGGACAGCAAAACATAAAAATAACCTTTGGAAAACATTCCAGCAGCAATTTGGTCCTTAAACACCATATGGAGAAGTAACTAATCCTGTACATGACTCAATGACTCAGTGGGATAATCCACAGAAGAATTTCCATATGGCATTCTCAGTGTTCATCAACACATCCTTTTCTATCTCCAATGTATGCATATGATACGCTGGCAGATGCACTGCTGATACTGAAGCCCAAGTTGAAAAGCAAAATGAATATCCCTTTTATCTATATTCAAAGACATTGATGTGTCACCACTTGCTAAAGGCTGTTATTTGTCTCCTTGGATGGTGAGCCAAGGCCAGAAAGAAGACAGGATTTTGGCATCTCTACTGTGGTACAGGTGTGTGGCAGACCTTATATTTAGACACTTGAGTTTATATTTGGATTTAGATCATTAGGATGGTTGAAGGATTTCACTGGACTGAGCACAATTCCATTTGAAATACTCTTTTTTTTTTTTCCACATTTTGAAGGGATGAGTTTTCTACTTTCCAAATTCCAGAATCTTTCAGTATAGTTTCACTCATTTCCAATTTCTCAAACTGGAAAAAAACCTTTTTTCTTCTGTCAATCCATTAACGTTATTCTGGAAATCAGATTGAAATGATCTTCCGTTCCAGTAGAGAGTCTTTTAGGTGAAGGTACTCCACACACTTGCTAGCAACCCTGGCCTACATATAGTAGTCTTGAAGGCAGCAAATTGATACAGTTACATTAATACATAACTCTGTTATAGGGATTATACAGTACAAAGACTATAGAGCATACAACACAGTATAGAGAGTAAAAAGCATCTGACCAAATATCATAAATGTAAGTGTATCTTGGTGAGGTTTTTTAGGCATTATTTTTAGCACCACCTTCTTTAATGGTAATTGGGCTTTATTGATGTGGTTTTTCTATGTCAAAGAGAATGAATGGTGTTGATGCTTCCATCAGTCCACAACCTGTTTTTAAATTACCCATTTTGTAAGCTCTGTTACCAAGAAGTATATTTTACTTCACTCAGCATTCTCATCTGAAGAGAAGCAGACATGTCTCTAATCCCGTAACTGATTTTAGTAGTTTAAAATTTAGACTGAGAGGTGACTTTAGTTTCAGGTCATTTGGTCTGTTGAGAAAAGTTATGCAATGTAAAGCAGAGCCAGATTATTTTATGGTATCTTTTATGAACATCAAAACTGCCTCTTGCAGTAAACATGAGACCTATTTCAAATTCCTTTCCAAAACTATAGAATAGTTTCTTAACTTATGCTCACTGATTATGACAATCTTATTTACTTCTTTATTACCTTCATAGCAAATTGTAATTAATTATATACTTCACATATATTTAATCACTTTCAGTTGGCTATCCTTCCAGACTTGATGGACATTAATTATTTGCCTATAGCAAGATTTTATGAAGTCTAATATGCATCACATGTTCAACTTGCTTAAAATTAATTGCAGACATTGTAATGTACATCTTTATTGGCTTTAATTTCACATCTGTGTTGCTTTATATACAACCTTCTTTGTCAAGGCAACTGTACGCTGCTTCTGATGTGTGTAATAGCAGCCACCAAACCTTGCTCTTGTATTTGTGTTTTACCTTTTATTATAATTGTTATTAAAAAAACCCCACATTCTATTTTTCTGGTTTTAAAAAAAGTGAAGTAATTTGAAAATAATCTTTCCTATTCATTATTTGGAAAGTCAGCTGTAAAACACTGCCTGAGATCTAACGGAGAAAAAATAAAGTAGCTAAGGTTTGCCTGACAAAAAGGCTTGCCTCTTTAAGAACAAAATCTCTTCGAAAGAGGCTTTGTTGTGGCAATCCATCCTTAGCCTGGAGAAACAGGCAACAGCCTCACTTACTAGCTAGCAGCTTGTTACGGACAGCCCCACAACCCGTCCCACAATTCCCACACAGATGCATTTGAGGTAGTTCCAGCAGAGAGATGAAATAGAACAAGCCTTGGCACAGGAAAGCTATTAAACACATGCTAAAAACCTGGCACTGGCTTATCATGCAGGTATCTAGTTGTTGATTCACAGATTAGACAAATTAATGCTGATTAGGGTAAGTCTACAACTGTTGTAGACTTTCCAATTGTAATGTATAGGTATCCTAAGAATTACAGCAAAGCAGGGTGTTTTGTTTTTTTTAAATATTCATAGTTAAAATGCAATGGTTTTAGAAATTACCAAGAAGGAAAATGCTACAACAATGTGGCTTCCAGTAATGAAATAAAAGCAGAAACAGAAGGTATACAAGGTGAAAACAACCTTTTGTCTGAACAAGTACTGTTGCTGACAGGGGTAGCTCTGTATATTGGTTCCTGAAGTTCTTAAAAGGTTGGGAAGCCAATTTTATGGTGCACAGAATTTATGTACCTCTCAAAACAGATATAATAGTATGTTAAATTCAAATATAGGACTGTATGTTATTCAGTCCAGAGAATACTCTGCTGAAGTATATAGGTATATGCCACATTGACAATATGATTTTCTGGATTTAAGAAAATCGTGGCATCATTTCAGTTTCTGAGGGGATCCTGATCAGGCCAGATCTCTTTCAGCAAAACGTGCGTTTGGACTAGTAATTCAGACCACGACTATATCAGAATCTTCACCTATTGCTGAGGGAGACTTCAGCATAAAATACGGAGAACATTCAAACCTTTTAACTTTTCAGCGCTTTTTAGGATAAGGAAGTAGCATCTAACACTGCTTGGAACAAAATATAATCAACCAACCAAGATATACAAGAAGTGGAGCTGCATGAGCAGATTTTATTATATTTAAGCAACAAGAAATACAGCATATAAAGTATTCCTTTTCCCTTACCAGTTGACAAGAGCAACAAAAACCAAGATGCATTTACTTATCACCAGACTTAAAAAGTATCCTGTCATACACATATTTGTAGCAAACTGCTTTACACTGAGGCATGTAATTATTTCAAGCCCCAGAATTCTACTTCTCATTGTTAAATACTGATTAGGAATTTATTTCAAAGGGGCTCTATTTTAAAAAGACTGATATGCCTCATTTAACTGGAAAACAGTAGTCTGCAGATTCAACATGCAAACTCCCAAAGAACGAAAGCCTTTGCTTTCTAGAACAATTAGGTTAAAATTGACACCGTCCTTACTGAAAGCCAAATTTTAAAAGCTCATGTTATTTCAAAGTTCAGTTTGCTTCTTCAAAGTGAAGGAACTACTTTCAGTGGTCTCAGTTATTTCTTCTGGAACTGAAGTGGTCACTTGGAGTGACAGTGCAGAGCCGTTAAATTACCAGACAAGTATGTCTTGTCAAGCATCTTCCCTTTGCCTGTTCACTTGTGGGGTAGATTGTCAATAATGATTTCCCACATAAATGGCATTCAGGGGAATTAGACTGCACGGCAGTTCACCCTCATCCAAAATCGAGCCAAATTAAACTATTTAGCGTCAGTGGGGAAAAATGTATTTAATTGGTTCAGGCCCCTTGTCTTTTCAGAGAAACTAAAGCAGCCCACAAATTTGGCGATCTGCCTAATTTTGCTTTTGGATCTGCTGCCACCTCGTGGTCCCATGATGAGTTTTAAGTCCCGTGATAGTAGACAGAAAATTAACAAAATTTAACCTTGGGTTTTGGGGGGGAAGCCCAACTTTTTAACTGACAGGTAAGCCCACTGACATACAGGTGTCATTTCTGTCCTGGTGTGAAAAGGTTTTTTTATAATCAGGTTACATTTGCCACTTTTCAGTTTCTTGAATTCACAATTACAGCAACAACTTTAATTTATTAGACTTCAGATTAAAATACAACTAAATGTATTGTTATTTTTTATGGCTTTGCTCCATAAAGAACTAGTACAATTTAATCATTCTGTACTGGTGTATAAGCAGATAGACAAGATACAAAACTTTTTCATCTCATCGGAGTGTTATCCTGTATTGCCTTGGGTCTTTTTCTGGACCATTTATGAATTTGATACTGGAATTAAAAAGTACTGCGTTCCTACAGCTTCTCCAGGCTGTAGAAGACCATGGAGTCATTAATAGCTTGGTGGCTTGTCATACTGTCTTTGGAGAAGGAGGTCATTGGGATGACAGATTGGGAAAAGGATATAAGCAGTTTGTGGGACACTGAATTTTCTGGGTTCTTAAAAATTTTGCTGGTTTGCTATTGCCAGAAAATCTGATAATGGGATGCTAAGGTGCTCATCCAAGAATTCTGGAGCTGTCAGAAGCTGATCCATTCACCTTAGAACGGCCAGACTTTAAGGAAAATAGTTACTAGCTCTGAAATGAGCAGCAACTTAAGTTTGCTTTGACTTAATTGGATAGCTTACATTTAATTTATCTTGAATTCTAAAAAAAAAAAAAAGATAATTCAACCTCTATGGGGAAATGAGACTGCAATAGTGGCCCCACTGCACAAAGGTTTCTTCTATTACAGACTCTGTTTCTAACTTAGACTGAATTCCCACAGGTGAGATTGCCTTCCTGCTGCAGAAGGTTAAAGAAGAGCAAAAGCGGTAGCAGCTCGGCAGAGCGATCCATGTTCCCTTCCCAAACTGAAGCCCATCACAGGCGACACCCTGAGGAAACAACGGGAACTGCACGGCTGCTGTCACCGGGAAGCTGAGACAGGTTCCCTGACTGTCACCTTCAGGTGGGCATGAGCCACCCCCAGCTGCCCAGCGGGCTCAAACCCTGTTAATGCTTGCCCGAGCGCTTCTGGTAGCTTGTCGTTCCCCTTCCATGACCCACGCTTTGTGCCCTTCGGTGCATTCCTCCCATGCAGTCACCGGGTACGCGTTGCAATTTCAAGCAGAAAACAAGTGTTATATGCTCTATATAGGCTCACAGTCAATACTGTAACGGTAAGGTGTAGAAATATATTAATAATGCAAATTTATATACATGGAAATAAAATAATTCAACAGACACCTCTGCCTCCTTCGCAGAAACTTTCTCCTAAATACTGCTGCTTCTCTCCTTAGCCCTCATTGAACCCGTACCCGCCCGGACCCTCCCCCCAGGCACGCCCTTGCTGCTCCACGGGCCGGGGCGGGGGGAGGAAGACTGCGGGGTATCTGTGCGGGCGGCGGCGAAGGCCGGCACGGGCACCACAGAACCGGTGGCTGCCCCAAG
>NW_009259588.1:625950-642296 GCF_000687185.1 Egretta garzetta
TGCTGTCCGCACCTGCCCCGCGGGAGCGGGAGGCCGGTGGGCGCGGGGCCGCAGCAGGGGAGGGTCGGGGGCAGCTCCTCGGGTGCCTGCGGGGCGCTGCCAGGAAGGGGCAGCGTGGTCTTCCTGGTGTCGGTCGGTCCTCTTCCCGCTGCTGCTGTCTCGGTGTCCGCCTCCCCGCGGAAAGCACCCGCCTGAAACCGTGGTGTGAAGGCCGGCAACTGGAGAGAGGGGGCTTCACTAGCTGGGGTAGCGAGGAGTGGGACGCAGGGGCACGGCCGTCTTTCCCGCATCCTGCCTGGCAGTCCGATGGGGATTAACCCCTTTTACCCCAGCGGGTTACGTGACTCGGGGCCGGGACTTGTTATTTCGGCTGTCAGTCTGGCAATAGGTAAATTCCCCACATTGTTGTTTGAAATGGGGAAGACCTGGTGTCTTGCTCCAAGTCGGTAAAGCCTGACTTCTGGAGTACAGCCCTTGTGTTCCAGGGCTGTGGTTTTGCTGACATTTTCAATAAGAAGAATGGTATCAAATGAGGTATTGCATTTCTAAAAAATAGAGAGAAGGATGGTGGTAAAATAGTTTACTGCATTAAAGTTGTGATAGCAGATAACTTCTTGGCAGGACCAAAAAAGAGTAATGAAGAAAGAAGGCAGCGCAAGCATAGATATTGGCAAACAGCTTTTAATAAATAGATCATGTTGGTAATGCTGTTGCAGGAATGGAAAATACAAAATATGTAATACTTTAAAGCAGAAGACTGCAATCACTGAGGCATTTATGGGCATTTCATTGTTTCATTTCTGGCGAGACAGTTTTAGGAGAAGGCAGTAAATAGCTAGTGGAATGAACTTTCCTTTGATAAACCTACTCATGTTGCTGAGATATCAGATCTTATCAAGGAAGTGTAGATAATTCATAGTCACACATGAATAAAATTTTGAAATGAGACCTGAAAATTTTTTAGTAAAGCTAGGGAAAGTGGAAATAGTAAGGGACTGACTGAAAGAGATGTCATAAGGCATTTCAGAAGAGATTAACTGGAAAGAGAACTGAGGAATTTTGTTTGGAATGGGTATGGTTAATAACTTCATTTCTGCCTTAAACACTAAAGATCACTCTGGGCCAGTTTAATTGGCTGCTAATTCATCAATTGATTTGGATTTTGTATAAAAGGAAATAAATGACCATAAAGTTCAGTATATTGTTACTTCATTGTAGCGCTCCAATATAATTGATAAGACTTGAAACTCAGCAGTGGGAGTGATTGAGAAGAACTATCCTGGATGTGTCCTAGCTCATCTTAGGAGGGTTGAGAGCCACTGAAATCTAATGGATAAAAGGTTACAGAGTATTAAATAATCTATGTGAAGGAGCTCTTAATAAAATGTCACCTACAATGTTAATGAACTCAAATTGTGGTGACATATGCAGTTAAACATATGCATCGTCACTTACAGCAGTGCAAATTCCCTTTATGGGTTGGGAACTCCGAATTCTTGGGTCTCTTAAATGTAGCAGTTACTGTCAATAAAAATTTATATAATGAAAAATTTCTGGGACTTTCGGTGAAACAAACCAACAAAAACTTGCTTGAGTAGACAGTATTTCTGTTTGCAAGTAAAGCCTATGTTTAAGTATGTTTGGCTGGATTTTTTTCCTTATGATAATTTGCTGGATATCTTTTTATTGTGAGCCTGAATGTTTTCTCCAGCACTGTGTTAATGTGTTGCAGTCTGATTGCATAGGCACTGAAGTTTAGAAACATTTCTGAAAATAAGTGCAACTCTTGCCTTAGGAAAAATTGTCTGGTTTTCAAAGTTAATGTTTTTACTCTTGTTATATATTTCTAATACCATGGCTTTATAGCAAGGACTAAGAAAGTGTAAAGCAAAGCTTTTCAGATAAGTGAAATAATAACTGAAGTTTGAACATGGTGGAGCCTGCTAATGATAAAGTTGATTCTTGGCATAGATCAGCTTACTGAATATAGTGCAGGAAAACCTGCAAGTTCCCATGCATAGCCCTCAAATCAGATTTTTAAGCCATCTGTGCTTTTCTGCGATGGTAGAAAAATAGCAAAAAACACTGAAGTCTCCCCCCAGTTCCTAAACATTTTTGCGCCAAAATTTTCTTTTCTTTTTTTAATGTCATTTCAATATTGGAGAATTTTTCAATATTGGAGAATTTTTGTTTTGGTCGTGGTGGATTCTTTTGGTTTTTAAATTGGCTGTCATCTTGTAACAGCTATAAGCTTTTCAGATGAAAACGCTTGTTTGTAAGCTGTGAAATTATCAAGGAATTCATGCCCAAGATCCTTCTTACTGGTTCGGTCAAAATCTGTTTAGTAACTAGGTATTGTGAAATACAACTTTATCTGAACTACATATCACACATACGAAGTTGAGCAGAAATCTGTAATCATTAAATGATCCTGTGTGTGAAGCTGTGCATGGAAGTAAAAGCTTTGAAGGAAACCTCTCTCTTGTCTGTTTTCTAATACACTGTTCCAAACACTGCACAGTGAGGATGAAAATTAATATCAAGGAGTTGTGCAATTCATTTTGTATTGGCCAAGCTTAACTCTGAATGAAGGAAATATTTGGGTGGTAGAGAGGACAAAACACAACAAAGCATAATGTTAGAAATGCTGCTTTAAACCTTGGTGTTTTGTGACTTCAGTACTTCAGTTCTCATTTGTTCATATCTGTGTTTGCTCTATGACTTCCATCTAGTCAGCCAAAACCACTTTTAATCATCTGTCACTAGTGAAACAATTTACAATTTTGTTCCAAGTTTTTAAGAAGCCAGAGTTCAATGAGCAGCTGTGTTCACCTCTGTGTGAAAAGGGATTCCTGCTCTGATTTCCTTTTTCCGCCTGTTCTTGACTGGTTCTTGTGCTCTTCAGATTCTGTGACATGATTCATTTTACAAAGGTGTATAGTCCCTATGGAGTTCTTTGGTGGATTTTTTTTTTTTCATATTTTATTATTCTAGTCTCTCTCTCTTTTTTTTTTTTTTTCCTTTTTTTTTTCTTTTCCTCCCCTGGGTTAATAAATTCATTTGCCTCATGAAGAAACTTGGTAGGTGCCAAGCTAGTGCAAGTTAAGCAGTGGAAATGTGGCTAGAAGCAGAAGGAAGGGGAGCAAGATCTTTTGGTGGCAGTGAGTGTTCAGGGGTAATTCTGTGAGACTTGATACATGGATCTGTGTCAAGTTCAGAACAAAAATTCTGTATGTTCTTTTTTTGCCTTCTTGGAAGGAAGATTTTTCATGGTCATCTGTTGACCAGACAAATTGTCCTGATAGGCCATCAAGTGGGTACTTCTGTTCAGAAGTGATAGTTAAGTGCTTCAAGTCTTCTAAATACCTTTTTCCCTCCCCTTGCTTTTCTATAGGCTTGTCTTGTTGTTACCATGCAAAGGACAATTTAATGTGCCGTGATGTCTGTGAACAGGTAAGCTTGTTTTAAATTTGGTTTATCCCTCAGAGTTAAAATCATGCCTTTTGACAACAATACAGCAAGATTAGGGTTATAAGCAAATGATACTATATGTGAATCATGAGATGTAATATTGTTATTTAAATGAGAACTTAAAGGTTTAAAACTGTAGTCCTCTCTCCTTTCATGGTGGAAAACATGTTCTGCTGAACAAATCTGAGGTCAGGGTTTTGTCAAGAAGTGATAAGCATGTTAGGAAATGGGAGGGGTGAAGGTATTTTACCCAATTTCTGAATCTTGTTTTCCCAACTTGTTCCCGATTTTGAGGGAATTTAAAATGAAGAACAAGATGTTGGTACTGTTCTTTCTTCCTGACAGTTCTTAGCTAAGCATCTTAGGTACTTATTATTATATATGGCTTTGTGAATCCAGCAAAAATCTGTTTACTTACTCTGTTCATAAGGTAATAACAGCTGTGTGTGCTAAATTCAAGCCTGGCAAATAGTTTTCCACAACTTCTGTTTCGATTTGTACCTTTGTATAGTATGTTGTACAGCTTTGTGTGTTAAATTTATATATATAAAAATTTTACATCAGTAAAGCATGCATACACATATACACATTTTTTTATATTAAGATTGTGCCCTTATATCATACCTGCCCCCTTTTCTTGTTTTTGTTACCCGCTTTGGGGCTATTAAAGCACTAAACCTCATTATGATTAAGTTTATCTGTGACTGTATTAACAAAACTTTTAGTTTAAATTACATTTCTCCCTCCATGATATATTTATAGAATGCAACCAAATCCCCTTTCAGCTTTTCTATTGTTAGGCCAAACAAGAAATCTGGCAGTATCTTTGCGTAATTCCTATAATAATTCTTGCAGCCCTTCGAGCATAAGTTTATCTCTTTGGATACAGGTAAGCAAACCTGTACATGGTATAAACAAAAGTATAGCACTCAGTCTTTAAAATTTTGTTAAAGCTTATGTGTAAATAAGAAAAAGATATCCATTCCTGTATATAAACAAATGTAATTGGCAGGTTTAGTAGCTGTATTGAGAGGGCATTTGGAATAATCTGTCCATTTCTTTATTCTCTTCCATTGTTTTGAAGTTCCCAGTTTATTATGTGAATTCCTGATGGCTCTTCATGAAAGGCCTTGAGCTTTTTACTGTCAAATTTCATCCTATTTCTGTTATACCAGTCCTAATTATTGTGTAGGGTTTTCTGTGGTTTTTGTAAGGTATTCTGATCTTGCCTCTGGATGATCTCTCTCTACTCAGATAATGAGCATATTCAGAGTCTTTGTAGTGACAGGTCTAGAACAAGTCTAAAGCAAGACCGGTACCCTTCAAATTGTTCTATAAGGAGCTGTCTTAGTTACATCAGGCTGGTAGCATCATTTTCTGAATGATCCTTTGATATAGGCCAGCTAACTGGCTGAAGGGATTGTCTACTATTTTTTGCTGATTTTCATGTTCTGTAACTTAACCATTTTGTGCAGCACAATTCAAAAGCTTTGTCTTTGTTGAATCTATTTTGGAATGTATTATTTGATACTTGGCCCCTTGTCTTATACATAAAATTTGTAGGATGAAGGTTTGCATATGTGGGAAGTGACTGTAAGGGAACAGAGTTGGCTGAATTATTTGCCTTTTGTCTTTTCAAACACCTTTTCTAAAATGTTTGCCATGCACTTTTTGCCTTATGTTTACCATCACACTGTACCATCCTGACATGATAATTTATTTAGTAATAATAATAAAATATTTTCCTCCATAAAACATTGAAGTTGCTTGCCAGGGATGGCAGGGAAAGAAAGCAGGCTTGTGCTCCATATTTGTATTTAACTAATGCTTAGGGAATTCCAGCAACCAGGGTGTACAGACAGGAATTTGGGTGTTAACACAGACATTTCTTCTGGAGATGGCCAGCAGGAGGTGCAGATGAACTGCTTGAGACTGCATGCATCCATTACATCCAGCAGGACGGTCTGTGGCACTGGCTGGGCCAACCACTCATGACGTATTCTGTGATTCTGTATGGGAGGTCTTGACCCAGAGGGAGCTCTTGAGGAAGAATGTGTCCATCCAGGTCTTGGGCTGCAGGAAAAGGATGATGTCTCTCCTTGAGTCAGTGGCACTTAAACTGTGGGAGTCATGCTCTGGTCAGTTTCTTGAACTGTCAGATAAAGAACCTGAGGATGGAGGCATTGCCTCAGTGTAAATGGGAGGTAGCCAAGCCCTTCATAGAGAACCTGCAAGGGCAATAACCTGAACTATTGCATTGCATCAAAAGGATTGCCAGAGGCTATGCTTAGTGGAGACTGAAAGTTTGTGTCCCCTGACAGCATGAAGAAATCATAGAATCATAGAATCATAGAATGTTTAGGGTTGGAAGGGACCACTAGTGGTCATCTAGTCCAACCCCCCTGCAGTGGGGCTTGGCTTGTCTTTGGATATGCACTTACAGAATAGATTTCGGGCCTTAGAACAGGTGAGGAGGAACAAGCTCCATCTGGAAGCCATCTTGGCCTAATCAACTTCTTGTAAGCAGTGCCACCAGGAAAAGGCCTCCCTTCTGCAGGGGATGGAGGCACTCATCTGAAGATGAGGCTTGCTGTCTGAGGTGGTTTGGTTTTTAGGGGCTCAGATCTAGGATGTTGCAGAAATTGCAATGTTTTTTTGACCCATTGGCTACTCGGACATGGACACCAGTGTTGAGGGAGGTCTTGCATTGGTAAAAGGTAACTACAGCCCAGGGGCTAGGTTGAAGGGCACCGGAGGCCCGGCGGTGTTGTCCTTGATCCTGCCAGTTAAGGAAAAAGGCTTG
The DNA here is from genome assembly GCF_000687185.1 of Egretta garzetta. NCBI lineage: Eukaryota > Metazoa > Chordata > Aves > Pelecaniformes > Ardeidae > Egretta > Egretta garzetta. The sequence continues at coordinate 632,225 of NW_009259588.1, forward strand.
ATTAGGAGTAAGGAATCCTGCTAATTAGTAATTCTGCCTCTTTAAGTGAGCCCTTCGAAAAAGAAAACTTGGATTACAGGTTTGTTTGTCAACTAACATGATTCAAACATCTAATTATTTTGCATTCTTGGTAAGTGTTATTCCAAGCTTAGTTTCAGTATCATCTCCTTTTCATGATTATTTGATTAAGTCTGTCAGATTCTGTAGCAAGGAGTAAGTGGGTCTGTCTTTCTTTAATTGACCTTTTTTTTCCTAAGTTCAGTTCTGGGAAGTTTCACAACTATAAGGTTCCTGGCAGCTTTTATCTCTCTACCACTGCAGAGATCTCTATCCAGACTGTCCTTCAAGCATAAGAACAGTCCATCCCCATCCACAGGAAAACTCTAATGTTTCAAGACTCTGGCTTGACTAAACAGAGAAGTCGTGAACAAGCTTTAATGCAGAAAGGCAGTATAGAGAAGGCAGAAGCAGGCGAAGGTTATAAAAGAGGAATTTAGAAAGTTTGCCCAGGCATGTAAGGGTATATTGGGAAAGACAAGGCTCAGCTGGAGTTGAGACTTGCAGAGGATATCAAGGGCAACAAGATGTGCTATGGCAGTAGTTAAAGGCTGAAGAAGGAAAAATGTGTGTGACTGCTGCTGAACGCAGCACATGACTTAGTGTCAGCAAACACAGATAAGGAGAGATACTGAATGCCTTCTTTCCTGAATCTCTGTTAGCAAGGTCTGCCAGCCCTCTGTGCATAGAGATGGGGTTCAAAGAGGAGTACTACCAGTGGTGGTTGAATCGGGGTTACTTGAGAAAATTTGACCAATACTAGTCCATGGGACTAGATAGACTGCATCTGAGGGTGCTGAGAAAGCTGGCTGGTGTCACTGCAAGGTTATTCTCTATCATCTTTGAAGGTTGAGGAACTTGGGGGAGGTCCCCAATGACTGGAGAAGGACAGACAATGTACCCATCTTTAGGAAAAAAAAAAAAAAAAAGCCAGAGAGAAATCCCAAAGAATGGTTCCCAATCCAGCAAACAACAGACTAGTAATTTTCTCTTAAATCCTTGGGAAAATCGGGGACAGAGTCCTCTCGGAACACGTTTCTGAACATGCAAGGGGTAAATCATGCCTGACAAACCTGACTGCTTTTGATGATAAGGCTGGATTTGTGAATGAGGAGAAAGGAGTGGATGTCATTTGTGCTTACTTTACCAAGACTTTCAACACTACCTCCCTCAATATTCTTGTATCCATTTTAGGATAATATGGTTTTGATGGATGGACAACTAGATGAGTAAAAAATTGGTTGGATAATCAGGCTCAGAGATAGAGGTTAGTGGGTCATACTCTGCCTGCAGGCTTATAAGAAGTAGAATACCAAAGGGGTCTGTCCTGGGACCTGACCTGTTTAACATCTTTAATAATGACCTGGAGGAGGCGACAGATTCCACTCTTGTTGAGTTTTCAGGCAATGGTAAGCTGGAAGGAAAACTTTATAATCTTAATGTCAGGACTGTCATCTAGAAGGACCTGGAGAGGTGGAAGGAACTGGCCAACAGGAACTTAATGAAATTCAGCAAGGACAAATGCAAAGTCCTGCACCTGGGAAGAAAGAATCGCTTGCAACAATGAGTTGCAGATTGATTTGCTAGGGAGCAGATTTGCTGAAAAAGGACCCAGGGATACTTGTACACAGACAGCAAGCTGAACACGTGCCAGCAGTGTGCCCCAACAATAAAGAAGGCATCCTGGGCTATACTAACAGGAGCATAGCCAGCAGATCTAGAATACTGGACACAGGTTTGTCACCCCTGTTACAAGAAAGACATCAGTTAACTGGAACAAGTTAGCGAAAAGTCACCAAGGTGATCGGAGAGGCCAAGGGAACTGTCTTTAGCCTGGGGAAGGAGGAGCACTTCAGAACAGCTTTCTGGCACCTGTAATAAGATTGCTCAGAATACAGAGCCAGGCTTTTCACAGTGGTACATAGTGGGAGGGCAAGTGAGAGCAGTTATAAATTGAAACCAGATTGTTCCAGCTGGTTGTAAGGAGGAACTTTTCTACCATGAAAACTCAGAGGTTGTGCATTCTCCATCCTCAGAGGTTTTCATGACCTGACTGGATAAAACCCTGAGCAACATGGTCTGGCCTCATAGTTGACCCTGATTTGAGCAGGAGGTTGAAATAAATGATCTTCTGAGATACCTTCCAACCTGAATTATTTCATTATTTTATGACCCCAGAACACCCCAAATACTACTGCAGTTCTTTTCTTGCTCTCATTTCTGAAACCAGTACTATTGTTCTCTTGTTTATCATGTTGCAAATTTAGAATAGAAGTGTAATATATTTCTCTTTCTGAAAGATCTGAAATGCATCCATGTTTCAGTTATTCCTGTAATTTCCAGATTCATATCCCACATTAATAGGTCTGTTTCCATCCCTTTTGTTGCCCAGTTTTTTGTTTTAATTCATAAGTGTTTTACTTAATTGGACTGCTAGAGGAACAAGAACTAAAACCATTATTAATGTGGGGCCAGAAAACAATTTAAAATATGCTAAGAGCTCAGCTTAAGTTAACACTTCCATGAAACTTTAAAAAACAAAACCAAACCACTACCAAAAATATTGATGAGGTAAAGGCATTGTGTAATAAACGGTTAAAACATTGCTACTGTTGTAAGAAAATGAGATGAGCAACACTACAAAATGGTCTGAAGTCACCTGGGAAAAAAAGATACATTTACATGATTCAGAATTGTGTATCAAAGTCAATAAGGTAAGGTAAGATCCCTTCCCAAGTATAGCTATGCAAAATATTTTAAGTTGGAAGAGTCATTTTGTCTAACCTCTTTCTCAGAGAGGTGCTAGCTTCGAAATTAAATGAGGTTGCTTAGGGTCTTGTTAGTCAAGTTTTGAATATCCTCAAGGATGGTCTTTCCACAGCCTCTCTGGGGAATCTGTTCCAGCACTTAACTACTCTCAATGGTGAAGATTTTTTTTTTTTTTTTTTTCCTTTGCATCCAGTCAGAATTTCTCTTGCTGCAACTTGTTACTTGTGCAGCTCATCCTTCCACTCTGCAACTTGGAACAGTCTGACTTATCTTTTCTATAATCTATCTTCAGGTACTGGAAAACAGGAATTTAGATCCCCCCTGCTCCCTTTTAACCCTTCTTCAGTTTGAACAGATTCTTTTACCTTGGCCTGTCTTGGTATGTCATAAAGTCCAGCATCCTTTGTGGCCTTCTACTGGACTCTGTGCAGTTAATCAATAACATTCCTTGCACAGGGGTGGCACAAAACTGGGTTTGGTATTACTTATGTGGCCTCTTCAGTGCCTAATACAAGAAAATGGTCGTCTCTCTTTAACCTGCTGGCAGTGCTGATGCTAATGAAGTGCGGTATGCTGTTAGCCTTCAGTAGTGCATCGGTGCACTGCTGACCCATGTTCAGCTTGTTATCTACCAGGACCCAACACCCTTTTCTGCAAAGCTGTTTTCTAGCCAGTGAGCACCCAGCCAGTACTGTTGCATGGAGTTAGCCCATTTCAGCTGTGATTCTGTGTTTTCCTTTGTTGAACTGCTTGAGTTTCCTGTCAGCCCATTGCTATGGCCTGTTGAAATGCATCTGAGTGGCGGCTATGCCCTCCAGTACATGGATGACAACTCCCAGTTTCAGCTCATCTGTGTACCTGCTCAGGATTTTTTCTGTCCCGTTGCCCGGGTCACTAGTAAAGCCATTAACAGTATTGGTTTGACTCCTGTATTATACCACTTCCAAGTGGCCAACACTTAGACATTGAACTGCTGACTGCTAATCTTTGAGCCCTACAGTTTGTCACCCACCCTGTAGCCCACCCATCCCATCCATATTTCATGAGTCTGGCTCTAAAGATACAGTGGGAGACCATGCAAAAACCTTTTTAAAGTCAAGGTAGACAACATACACCGTTCTCCACTTTTTTTACTAAGCCAGTCTTTTTGTTATGGAAAGCTATCAGGCTAAATTTGCCCTTGGTGTGTCTGTGCTGACTGTTCCCAGTCATCTTCTCTTTCATGTGCCCTGACATGGCTTCTGCCAGGATTTGTTCCACAGTCTTCCTGCTGGGTGAGGTTAGGCTGAACAGCCTGTAATTTCCCAGGTTGTTATTCTTGCCTTTCTAATGGATATGATGTTTGTCTTTTTTCTGTCATCGGGAAACTCATCCAATCACTGTGATCTTTCAAAAATGGTAGCAAAGCTGCCGTGCAATGACGGTGGGTAGCTTCTCAACATCCTCAGTTGGAGGATGAGACTATAGATATATAAAAGCAAATATTAACTTTGCATTATTAACTTTGCATTCTTTGCACATTAACTGTTGGCCAAAGTTGTCTAAGGGTAGGTAGTAGGGGAAAATAAAAGCGATTAAATCAACTGAAAAAAGCATTCAATGTGTAGTTACATTCTATATGTTTTAAGGTGTGTTTTGTTTCTAACAGATTTTGTCTTCTAAGAGTGATTCCCGTTTGAAGCACTTACTGCAGCGAGCACCCGAGTATTGTCCAGAATCAATGGTAAGGCTTGCTAGTTTTTAATTAAAGACAACAAACCAACAACTAATCTTATACTAACAAAGTTTTGCTTGCAAAAATAAGGTTTTAAAATTACTTGTATTTTATTTACTCACTTTTTGAGCTGGTAGAACATGTGTATATGTCTTGAAGCTTTTTCTTCCTTGTTATGAGGACTAGAAAAATTCTTGCAGTGAGACTTGATCCTCAAAATAGGATTTTTTTTTATTTTTTTTTTTTTTGTAAAGCCATCATATATTACACTACTTGTAATAAGACGGGACTTGACAATTTTTCTAGGTGTCCTGGTTGTATAAGCTGTGAAATGCAATGGAAATCCGACCTACGTCATAAAAAAATTGTGCTGGGTGATTGTCACTTGGATGTTGATGGCAACAACTTAAATTACATCGCGTGTTCCAGCTTATGTATGGGACAAAGCTGTAAGGTCTTGGTTGGGCTACAGCAAGGAGACCCTCATAGCTGCTCTGAATGGTTTATGACCGTATCTGACAAACTGAAGTAAAGATTTTATTGGATAACTAAGATTATGGTTTCCTAAAAGTTCTCTAGTATATCACTAAAAAAATGAAGCATGTATTCTACTCCTTGTCTTAAAGATGATCTGATCGGGGAAGAGATAAGCACTACCATTCAGATTGTAAATTCTGGAGTCTTATCTCTTGGCAACTTAGAATATCTCAACATATCTGCTGTCAGAAAGCTCTGCTTCCTTGTTGTAATTTTTGTTATTTCTAAACGGTATCAATACTGTTTCTAGCTAGCCAAAAACATGTACTCAGCTCAAACGAGCAATGTGTAGGAGTAGTAAATCTGAGAATAACATTCTATAAGCAACTTTGCAAGAGTGTGTTTGCTTATAGATCCTTTCCTCCTGTGTGTCAAAAGTATGGTTTTTCTGTGTTTTATTCCTGTGGATCATCAGCTCTAAGGTCTTGGAAAGTTCCAGACAGCTGATGGTATGAGTACAACCTGTGGCATGAAAACATATCAAAGGGGTGAATAGCATTTCGTTTCGTACTGGGTTTCTTTATTTTTTTTCCATGATAGGAAGAGTATAGTATCTGTATAGTAGAGGAGTGCATTTTTAGAAGACAGAATTGCAGAGTATCTGGAAGGGGGAAAATGACTGACACAATTGATTTTTTTTTTTTTTTTTTTTTAACTCCCAATTACCATCTTCATAAATGGCAAGTTTACTGTTCAGTATGTATTTTAATATTGCTGAATTAGCAATATTTATAAACTCCTTAAAAGACATCTAGATATAAAATAGCCAACAGTTCAACTTAATACCATATTTGCTGTTTTCAGATATCACTTGTCTTTATTGGAGAGGTGTTCTAGTGACATTCCACCAATGAGCGGATAGGTTATGAATTTAGTCAGATGGTCTATTTTCTGGAGCACTGGTTATAGACATTGCGTCATCTATATTCTTTCAGGTAATACGATAGAAAAGGTATTGCCTGGTATTTAGTAATACATTAACTGCCAACACAAGAGGCGACTTTATCTTAGTCTCACAGAATCATTTAGGTTGGAAAAGACCCATAAGATCATTGAGTCCAACCATTAACCTTCTTGTGAAATAAAGGAAGTCAACTGAATCAATGGAGTGAAACTAGTAGAGGTAGCAGCTCTTTACTTTTCTTTTGAGCTGACTTGGACTCTATCAGTGGGATTTTCCCACTTAGACAATGGAGGAGGACAGTTTTAGATCATTAGATACAGATCCATTGCAACTTCAGAAAGTCATTAATCCCTGTGATGACAGAATCATTGCATGACAATATGGGTTGCTGTTTCAGTGTGATTGAGTTGAACTTTTCATTTTGTCCTTAAAAACATGTTAAAAAAAACACTCTTTCATTTAAAGCCCCTTTGGTGTGTTGACTTTGGCTGCATGCCAGGTGCCCACCAAGCCGATCTAGCACTCCACCTCCTCAGCTGGACAGGGGAGAGAAACTATGATGAAAGGCTCATGGGTTGAGATACCGACAGGGAGAGATCACTCGCCAATTACCATCACAGGCCAAACAGATGCAACTTGGGGAAATAAATTTAACTTCTTGCCAATCAAAAGGTCACAGTAGGATAATGAGACATGAGAAAAAAAATCTAAAACCACCTTTCCCACCCCTCCCTTCTTCCTGGGCTTAACTTAACTCTTGATTTTCTCTACCTCCTCCCCCTGAGCAGCGCAGGGGGACAGGGAATGGGGCTGCGGTCAGTTCATCACACATCTCTGCCGCTCCTTCCTCCTCAGGGCGAGGACTCCTCACACTCTTCCCCTGCTCCAACATGGGGTCACTCTCACAGGAGACAGTCCTCCATGAGCCTCTCCAGCATGAGTCCTTCCCATGGGCTGCAGTTCTTCACAAACTGCTCCAGTGTGTGTCTGTCCTTTCCATGGGGTGCAGTCCTTCAGGAACAGACTGCTCTGGCGTGGGTCCCCCGTGGGGTCACCAGCCCTGCTAGCAAACCTGCTCCAGCATGGGCTCCTCTCTACACGCATCCACAGGTCCTGCCAGGAGCCAACGGGTCACAGCCTCCAGGCATCCACCTGCTACGGTGTGGGGTCCTCCCTGGGCTGCCCGGGGACAGCCTGCCTCACCATCATCTTCACCACGGGCTGCAAGGGAATTTCTGCTCTGGCCCCTGGAGCACCTCCTCCCCCTCCTTCTTCACTGATCTTGGTGCCTGCAGAGCTGTCTATCTCACATATTCTCACTCCTCTCTCTCCCAGCTGCTGCTGTTGCACAGCAGTTTTTATTCTTTCTTAAATACATTATCCCAGAGGTGCTACTACCATTGCTGATGGGCTCAGCCTTGGCCAGCAGCAGGCCCATCTTGGAGCCAACTGGAACTGGCTCTTTCAGACAAGGGCGAAGCTTCTGGCATCTTCTTACAGAAGCCACCCCTGCAGCCCCCCTGCTACAAAAACCTTGCCATGTAAGCTCAATAAACCCCTTAAGACTTGTCACTTGCCTTTTTACTCTCTGCAGAATTTTCCTGATTTCATCTAATTAAGGTTTTCCTAGTGCTTGCTTAAAAAAGACTGAATTCAGTAACTACTAAAATACTAAAATGTAATCCTTCAAGGCTTTTCTGTACTCTTGTTGTTTTAAATACTATACTGTGATGATATTGTGTAAGTGTTGTGAGACTCCAGTTGTTGGATGTTAAACATCTAACATACAGTGTATAGTAAGTCCCATAGCTTTTAACTCTTCTGGCTTTTAACACAGCGCACCTGCTGTAACTGCAACATGTACTTGTTTCTGACAGTTGAACTAAAATTCTTACTTTAGATGGAATTCTTCCCCTGCTGCCTAAACCTCCTTCTTCCAGGACATTTTTCACTTCTATCGGGTGGGTAACATAAGTACCTGTAGCAGATCAGTGTCTGACCTGTGATTTCTTTTATACTAGCCCCAGTGTAAAGAATCCCCTGTAGTCATCTTGGCTAGTCGTCTCGGTAATAACAGTAATGAGAGAAATGGGGATGGCAACTCTTAGGTAAGCTCCTCACCTTCTTTTTCTGCCAAAAAACCCCAAAACAAACAAAAAACACCACGTTTACGGAATTATTCTGCCTAATACCATCAGTCACTTAGGTCATTTAGCAGAACCTGTCCTTAGGACCAGAAGTACTTTGCAGTTGGGGTTTACCTAACATCCCTATTGTGACTTTTCATGTTAGTAAACTTCACTTATACAACTCTTTCTCCTGTGTATTTATATTTCCCCAAGCTACATTTCTCTGGTCTCTGGGGTACCTTAAAACCTCTTTCTTTTGTTTTGTGTGTGGTTATATGTGGTGTTTGGGGTTTTTTTTAAGCTAGTGGAAAGGAGTGCTAGGGCAAAAAGCTTTTCCACAGGTCTTGGTGCTAGATAAATCTTTGTCTAAAGAGTTGCTACATAGTTCTCTAAACACTGGTGGAGAAAGTTGACAGGCTATCATATTCCAGGTAATCACATCACGTTCTGCAGCTACAAAACCACTGCTATTGATTCCATACTCTGTAGATGGCAGCCTCCTCGTCAAAGCAAGTGGAAATCAACTTGTATCACATAGCGCTTCTTCAAAAGATGTTTTAGACATAAGAATTCTTCCAGTAGGATGTTTAAAACAAACAAAAATGCCAAAAATGCTGGTTTGTGTCTGCTAGAAACTCTCTTGTTCTATAGACTTACTTTTGCTTAATTGCATTTTACTTTTCAGGGAGAAGTGTGGGGTTGTATAAATTCTTCTTTGCCAGGTAAGAAATACTAGTTTACTGTTGAATCATGTTGTTTTTTCATGATATGCACATTTTGATTTGCATTGACCACCTGCACCTGTAGATCTTGTGATAATTTAACTTTCATTATGCTTCCCTTATAAACTGTGTTTGATTCCTTTAGTCTAAACTGGGTTCCCTGTGCTTTTTTTAACACTTCTTTTCCTAGTTAGAAAATTTGTATGATTAAACATGTATGATTCTGTGACACATCTAAGAAATATCAAAGTTTCTTTCCTTTAAAGGTTTTCCTATTATTTTTATTTTCAGTATACCTTCATAACCTGATATATAAAATCATGGATTATTGCAACTTCGCTCTAGATCTAGTATAATTTGGAAAAAAAAAAAAAAAAGTAACAGGAGGAAATGGTAAGATATAGACAAAAAAATAAGAATTGCAGAGCTCAGATCAAGAACCAAACTGCTTGGTACAGGTGGATTTAGAAGGTTAAAGCATAAATCACAAGACAGGACTTCCATGTTAAAAGGAGAGGTCAAAAATGGGTGAAATTGGACTTAACTAGGGCTATTGTATCATATGGTGTCGTGGTTTAACCCAGCTGGCAACTCAGCACCACGCAGCCGCTCGCTCACTCCCCCCCCTCCCTCAGTGGGATGGGGGAGAGAATCGGAAAGAAAATAAAAGGTTAGAGCCGAGGGCTGAGATAAAGACAGTTTAATAAGAGAAAATAATAATAATAGTAATAATGAGAATGATAACAGAATATACAGAATATACAAAACGAATGAGGCACAAGGCAATTGCTCACCACCCACCGACTGATGCCCAGCCTGTTCCAAGCCACCATCACGCCGGAGCCCCGAGCAGTCTCCCCGCGACCGACCGACCGAACTAAGCCCCCCCCCAAGCATGACGTTATATGGTATGGAATAGCTCTTTGGTCAGTTTGGGTTAGCTGTGCTAGCTGTGCTGTACTCCCAGCTTGTTATGCACCTGGGCAAGCAGGAGAAGCTCAAAAAGTCCCTGAGTAGTCTGAGCACTACTTGGCAACAGCTGAAAACATCAGTGTGTTATCAACATTCTCCTGGTACTAAATCCAAAACACAGCACTATGCTAGCTACTATGAAAAAAATTAGCTCTATCCCAGCCGAAACCAGGACATTATCCACCCCTTATTCTATACCATTTACGTCATGCTTAGGTCCTACCCTTACAATACATTCCAATTAATCACCACCACTTTCCCATTTTTT
>NW_009259588.1:647860-721727 GCF_000687185.1 Egretta garzetta
CCCCCCTCCCTCAGTGGGATGGGGGAGAGAATCGGAAAGAAAATAAAAGGTTAGAGCCGAGGGCTGAGGTAAAGACAGTTTAATAAGAGAAAATAATAATAATAGTAATAATGAGAATGATAACAGAATATACAGAATATACAAAACGAATGAGGCACAAGGCAATTGCTCACCACCCACCGACCGATGCCCAGCCCGTCCCGAGCCGCGAGCAGTCCCCAAGCCGCGAGCAGTCTCCCCGCGACCGACCGACCGAACTAAGCCCCCCCCCAAGCATGACGTTATATGGTATGGAATAGCTCTTTGGTCAGTTTGGGTTAGCTGTGCTAGCTGTGCTCCCTCCCAGCTTGTTATGCACCTGGCCAAGCAGGAGAAGCTCAAAAAGTCCTTGAATAGTCTGAGCACTACTTGGCAACAGCTGAAAACATCAGTGTGTTATCAACATTCTTCTGGTACTAAATCCAAAACACAGCACTATGCTAGCTACTATGAAGAAAATTAGCTCTATCCTAGCCGAAACCAGGACATATGGCCATTTTAAAATACTTTGAGTGAAATTATGCTGTAGTTGAAAAAGTTGTAGTGAGGAAAGAGGAGGCCTTAACAGTTCTATGGCATCTGCTCAGACTTCCCATCCTGCTTCAGAGGCAAGCTGTTGATTCCAGTGCATGCAATGAGATTTGCTGTCTTATATTTTGCTAGTTTTACTTAACCAATAATATTGTTTGGAGTTGCAGTGCTTCTGTCTCATGATAAATTTTTAGTTGGAAACAATACCTAATCTTCACTGAAGCTCAGTAGCTGTATGCAAATGAGTAGCAATGCTTTAACTGCAAGTGAGAAATACGTATATTATTTTGAATGTTAGGTTTGTGTAAGCAAGTGAAAAAGCATTGGAAATCTTTGTTAATGAACCACTTCCAAATTGTCTTCCTGTACTTTCTAAAATCGTGTGAGGCCTTTTCAGTGCCTTTGTGGTAGGATTCTATTATCCTCTGATTTATGGAAAAAAAAGTCACTTCTTCGAAGGTGCTGTAAATCATAATTTAGTCCTGTGATAAAAGTGAAGCCTTCCTGTAGTGCCTTGAGCTTCTATCCTGAATTTTGAACTTGCACAAAGCCAGTCACTTTTTATTCTTCTTGCATGTGAAATTATGTTACTGTTTTCTTCTTCTTTGATGTGAGCCACTTTTAAATTTAAGTATTCTCCAGTGATTCCACACACTGTAGAATTTTGTAAATTAATGGTGTGGTATATATAGGACAGCATTATAGGGGAAGCTCTTACTCCCTTTCTGGGAAATCAGTACAACTCGATTCCTCTGTGAGGTGCCTGTACACTAGTACACGCAGCGTGGGGAGCAAACAGGAGGAGTTAGAAGTCTGTGTGCAGTTACAAGGCTACGATTTTGTTGGGGTCACAGAGACCTAGCAAGAGGGTTTCCACAGTGGGAGTGCTTTGATGGACAGGTACAGGAAGGACAGGCCAGGAAGATGGGGAGGGGAAGTTGCCCTTTATCTGAGAGTGTAACTGGCATGCATGGAGCTCTGCCTGGGGATGAATGATGATCCAGCTGACAACAGCGCATGGGCGTATGAGTGGCGTACTATGGGTATATCAACATATTTGTGAGCTGGAGGCCAGTATCCCAGGGGTTGATGCTGGGTCTAGTCCTATTTAAAATCCTCATTAATGATGGGACAAAGTGCACCCTCAGTGTATTTGCAGATGATAGAAAACTGGGAGGAGAGGTTGCTAGACCAGATAGTTGTGCTGCAATTCAAAGGGGTGTTTTCAAGCCAGAGAAACAGGCAGACAGGAACCTCATGAAGTTCCAAAAAAGGCAAATTCAAAGTCCTGCACCTGGTGAAGGTCCCATGCTCCACAGCACACAGAAGACTGACCAGCTGGAAAGCAGCTTTGTGGAAACATGCCTGGGGATCCTGGTGGACAGCAAGTAGTACATGATCCAGCAATGTGCCCTTGTAGGAAAGGACAACAGCCTCCAGGCTGCATTAGGGACAGTGTTGCCAGCAGATCAAGGGAGGTGATCCTTCCCCTCTACTCAGCATTGATGAGACCACGTCAGGAATACTGTGTCCAGTTCTGGCCATCTCGGTACAAGAAAGATATGAACACACTGGAGCAAGTCCAGCAAAGTGCCCCTTTAAGATGATTACGGGACTGGAATATATATGAGGACAGGCTGAGAGAGCTGGGACTGGTTACCATTGTCAAGAAGAGAAAGCTGAGGGATGTGGATCTTATCAATATGTATAATTATCTGATAGAAGTGTGTAAAGAAGATGGAGCCATGCTCTTCTCAATGGTATCCAGTGGCAGGACAAGAGGCAGTCAGCACAGATTGAACAATGGTAACTTCCATTTAAACATATGAAAAAAACTTTTTTAATGTATAGATTGAACAGTGGAAGAGGTTGTTCAGAGAGGTTTTGGAGTCTCCCTTCTGTGCAGGTATTCAAAACCCTATTGGGCATGGTCCCGGGCAGCTTGCTTTAGCTGTCCTTGTTTTGAGCAGGGAGGTTGGGCTAAGCAATCTCCAGATGTTCCTTCCAACCTCAGTGATTCTGTGGTTTTCTTCCTGATTTTTCTCTCCTTTGACTACCCTCGGTACAGAAAGTATTTCAGAACAGTTTAGAATGGGGCCACAAACAGAGTTTTCACTGGATCAGCATATCTGATTTTTCATAGTACAGCATCCACAAAGTGTTTTCACACAGACACACACACGCTCATACACATGCACAATGATGAAACTGTATACAGCCCTCGCAACATCAGCATTATCAAGGACAGTTGCAGAATATTGACTGGATAAACAGATTACTTTGATAGTTGTTTTCTTTCTTAACAGCCATATGACATGCCTGGCAGTTAAGAATGCAGGTGGAAACATGTTAACACAAGTTTCAATGGCATCCTGTCATAAGACAACATATACGCTAAATAATTTGGGACTCTGCCTTATAATTTGCTGCTTGATATATCCTTTGTGTATTTTCATTATAGCTTGTGTTTTCTCCTCTTCCACTCCTTCCCCACAGCAGCTTGATATTACTGATCTGTGTCAAAATCTAGAAATTGATTGATTTACCAGTAAGTTCATTGCAATAGTTACCTTAAAACATTAATATTCTCACAGCTACCACTTGAGCTACCGTTCTTTTTCACGTTTATTTCCTCTTCCTTAAATGCATCATGATGGTCTTCTATTAACTTCCTTTTATGGCTCATCCTCACAAAACAACACTGTAAGTTGTGGTTTTAGTTGTGTTTTTATTGTCCTTGCCAAGACAATGTTGTAAGCGTTAAATACTTTAGATGTTCAGGAATGTAAGTATTCTCTGGAAGAAAATTATTTTTCCATGTTTTCTGAAGGCAAGTATCATTAGTTTGTCAATGTTTGTTTATTAAATCAGTAGGCCTAAGTTTCTTTTATGACCATGCACACATGGTACTGTTCAAGAAGCTGCTTACAAAAGATGATCAAGGGACCCCCAGGTGGGAGAGGGGGAGAGCAAACCCAGCAACCTGTAATTCTGGGTTTTAACTATGTTCTGCTAAGTTTAAGCTTTATAATTTTCTGTAAGCAGACTGTAGAAGACTTCAAAGAGACAACAAAATTCCATCTTGGGCTTTCTTGCACCCTTCTTGATGCATGCAACTCTTGAACATGAAATGCCTAGTTGTTTTTCACTTTCTTCTTTTTCCAATCTTCCTTTTTGGTTTTTTCCTCCCCAGTTTCCTCAGGATCATGGTGATCCAGCATTTCTCAGAAATTTTCAGAATGTAGAATTTTTCTCTCATCACAAAATAAATGTATCAGAGATGACATTCTAATTTTTCATGTTTATGCGGCCTTTTTCCTCTGTTTCTGACTTCAGTGCTCTTGTGGAGACTGCAGTAAAATGTTTAAATAGGGAATAAAAACGTGTGCGTTGTAAGTCATCTCACTAATGTGATGTAGCCTCTGAAAACTTTTTGGAGATGTGGGACAAGAGCCTGTGTTATGCAACTAGATGATCTTTTATAGTTCAGAGATCTGTATTGTTCTCTTATCAATTAATTTGGTGAATAATCAGGACTATGGGCTCCAGTGAATTAATTGTGCACTGAAGGTGTATTTTCATTTAGAAATGCATACATTTTAATTACCTTGAGTACAAAATTAATATTTAAGTTGCTGTATTAAAATTGCAGTTCAATGTTTTTGAATATGTGACATCAGTTTTTTCTCTGCAAGCTTGTCTGCTACTGGTCAGAAGGCCGCTTGCCAAGAAAATGCTAACTATGGCTGAAACTTATCAGTGTTCTTAATTTGGCATGTATCTGTAGCTTGTTTTTAGTACAGCTTAGTTCCAGTAAAAGTATGTCTGAAAACTGCAGGCTCTGTATGGCAAGAAATATAGATGCTGGATTATTCAGTGGTGACATTGCCCCTAAAGCTGTACAGATGTATTTATTATGTGTTTCTCCTGGCTATAGCTGATTATTGCTGCAGAGATTTCTCTCTTGTTTTCGTATTGCACATGATATTTCATTTATGTTTTTTAGATTGCTTATACCTTACAATATCAATCCTACTAATAAATATTCTACCAAATATTACTGTTTTGATTGAAAGGAATCTGTGGAGAGCTCCACACATGAAAGTTACGCAGAAGCAACTGCTACATTGTTTTAGGCTTGCTCACTCCCCCACCAATGGGATAGGAGGAGAATTAGAAGGGTAGACAGTTTGATAATTAAAAAATGGAAGAAAAAAAAAATACCCAAAACCAAGAAAAACAAATGATGCAAAAGAAAACAATTGCTCACCACCAACCAAGCAATGCCCAGCCAGTCCCCAAGCAACAGCAGCCCCCACCAACCTCCGGTCCCCAGTTTTATTGCTGAGCATGATGTCATATGGTCTAGGATATCCCTCTGGTCAGTTACGATCAGCTGTCCCTGCTGTTGGTTTTTGTTGTCTTACATTTCAAATTAGATAAATCAAATTATTAAACTCTGATAATTCCAGTGAACATAGGAAATAGCTTGCATAAGGCATCTTTAAATTCTGTATATAGAAGGTACTTCATAATTGCCACGTTCAGCATTTATTAAGGCACAGACTTGCCCTTTTCTTGATTAAAATTGGTTTGGAATGACTTAATAAATTCCAATTAAAATGTAATCTGTAAATAGGCTTCTTGAATGAGAACAGGATTATCAAATTTGATAAATAACTGATTCATGGGGAGGGAAGGGAAAATGATGGCATAGTTTCCACTGTAATATGTACTGTCATCTTATTTTCAAAGGAGTTTTGAAGAAGTCTGATGGGTGGGTTGGCTTAGGTTGCTGTGAGCTAGCTATTGCTGTGGAATGCCGGCAAGCATGTAAGCAGGTAAGGCTTTCTAGTTGTTTTTCTGTGGTTAATGTGAAATGACACCATGTTGAATTCATTTATGTTTATGAACTTCAGGCTTAATGAATTTTTTACATCAAAACTAAATTATCACATAAACTCTTTCTTAAATTGCAAAATATGACTAGATGACTTCACAGGAAGGTATTAAATGCCAGCAACCAAATTCCAAAAACCAAAACAAAGAACATCTGGTTTTCCTTTTTTTATTGAAAATTCACTTTATAGGTTCAAGTCCACTGAGATGAAAACCTAGTTTAAAAAAAAAGGGGTGGGTTTTTGGGGAGAATTTTTTTGGATACGTGTTTTCAACTGTGCTGTAGGACTAGGCTGCTTGCTATGGCTTGATGAGCCTGAAGAAGAAATTTTAAGACCTTAGGGTTAGCCTTTTTTGTACATTCTGATGCCATATTTAATTGCTCAGTCATGAAGGTAGAGTTAAGATGAAATCTTACTGTGTTTATAACTTTGACACCACAGAAGCACCAGTGTGAGAGCTGGCGGGCTGGCTGCCAGAGTGTCCTAGCACCACTGCACTTGGCAGGTGGAGCTAATCCACTTAGTTCTGCTTTGCAAACAGTAGGCGCATGATTATTGCTGATGTGTTCTAGTTTGTTCCTGCGTAGTAATTTATTGGCTGAATCCATAAAGATTCTGAAGGTCTCTTTGGTTATGCTAAACTTAATTTCTTGATGATTTTTTTTTTTTTTTTTGGTCACAATCTCTGCATGAAAGTTGATATTTTAAAATAACACTGAGTAGAAGGCAACATGTGGCTGTTTCTAAGCTTTTTTTTTTTTTTTTTTTTTTTTTTGCAGTGTAATGTTGAGTGATGCAACATTGTGGTTACACCCCAAATAGATTTTTGTGCCTTTTCAAAGAGGTTTAGTTCATCAGATGAAAGAAAGTTGGTTTTGGTATTACTGTATCAATATTTTTGTCAATTAACAATTTTAAGCATAATACACTAATTTAGCAATGACCTTTTTATTAAAAATCTGTGAAGCATTTTGTGATTTTTTTTTTTATTTTTATTTTTTCTTCCAAATATATACTTGTGACCTTAGAAACCTCTCCAAAGTCAAATAGCACGTAATTACTTATCCTTGTAATTCAGTCATGGAGCACAGTTGTACTTAATATTCACTGTAGTATCTTGCATGTTACCTGTGTGATCTTAATCTTGGACTAAGAGCCGACTGCAGATTGTTGTCATGCAAAAAAAAAGATGCTACTTTCACTCAAAAGCATTAAACTATTTGAGAAGAGATAAGCAGTGAGTACACAAACTGAGTAGTGTGGAAAAGAGATGAGGAGTGAGTAAACAAACTGGGTACTTCTGATTGTCTGAAAAGAAGTATTAATAATAATTTTGAGTATCTGTCATATGAAAAAAGGAGCAAGAGGTACTCTATAGAAGAAACTGATCTGCAGTTTGAAGGGAGAATTTCTGCAACTCAGTTTGACAATAGGAACTGTAGGACTGTATGTACAAGATGGAGGAGAAGGGAAAGGGTCAACGTAAGTGGTGTTGAGCGTGCAAAATGAGGAGATTCTTATGCTCAAGTTCTTCCATTTCCTGAATGTTTCCCATATTCTGCTCTATCTGGTAAACCTTCCACAAAACCAAAGTTGCTTTATGTGCTTCCAGTATCAACTAACTTGGTGCAGAAATACGAGGTTTTGTTTTTTGATTAAATGTAGTACTGACAGTCATAGTTTCTGCTTTTTTTTCTAAAGCTTTATGTGGATTCTTTAGGTTCTTAAAAAGAAACATTTGAATGGAGCATGAATTCATGGTTATCACAGTTAACATAAAGGTAGAATCATCTTTATTTCGCAACATGATTTTATTATCTTCTACTACAAATGGAAAAATTTTTCTGTCTTTCAGGCTTCTGCAAAGAATGATGTTTTAAAGGTCTGCAGGAAGGAATATGAGGTATGTGTATATGTGTCTGGATGTATCTTATTAAAAATAGCTGGTTTATAAATTCTGTAAAAAGTAGCCTGTAGAAGAGGGAAAGTCCAGTCATCTTATAGTCATATTTCTGGATATACTAATTTTTATCCAAATGTTAATTACCTGTCTCTACAGTATTTGTAAAAGTACAATCACTTTCTGTAAAAGGGCTTGTCTTTTCTTAGACTTGCCTATGTCTTAATTTGAATGGAAAAGATGCAACTTTCAAAATGGAGACATGGATTCTAAAAAAGCTTGTTTCATAGGAGTTCTGAGGAAAGTCAGCATTCATTGTGAGCATTCATTCAGTCAGAAGCATTTCAGCTTCTGTAGTGCAAGAGTCATCGTAAAAGTGACCTAAAAAAATAAACTCAGGAAATAATAACCTTTTAAGTATCCTATCAAATAATTTCAAATTAATTAATTTTTGTAACATCAGTGAAACTATGAATGCTTGCAATTATTTTTACTGTTCTGCTCTTAAAATTAACCATCAGGTTATTTTCAGAAATCTGCCTTTACTTATACTCTTTTTAACACAGTTTGTAGAAATGCTTTTCTGATAGGACTTCTTTTCTTTCAATCTGTTTCTTTATTAAAAGCCAGATTCTTCCTCTTCCCTTTCTTCAGGAAATGATTCTTCCTGGCCTGAATTAGGTAGTCCTGCATAAATTCTGCTTATAATCAAGAGTTCAAGATATCAGACAATACGCTGTTCTCTTGATTTGGGCAGAAGTGTAGCAGGTCTCCTGTTTCCCCACCCCGCCTTGGGTCCATTTATCTAAACAATCTACAGAGTATTTTCCTGGAATCTTCACTATTGAGGGTACCATAGCTTGTTCTCTTAAAAACAAATTTTCATTTTAAGTAGTTCTGTCTCCTCTCATGCACGATATGCTATACTGTCAACATCTGTGAGCTTCTCCTCTATTATGCTGGTCTATTTCCTTCTTTTTTTTCTGGATTTCTGCATTGCTTTAGGAGATTGGCCAATATGGGTTGAAGGAGAACGGGAGAGGAAAGGTAAGAGATTAAAGAATGACTACAAAATGGTGATAGTCATCTTCTTTACTTTTTCTAGTTCTTCTTTTTCCAGTTTTTAGCTGGAATTTTGGGAAGCGGGTCCCTCGCTCTTATTCAAGTGTGATCTTGCTGTTACTCTACAGAAAACCTTAACTCTTTCTATCTATGCAACACTAAAAGAGAAGGAGAGGGAGAAAAACAATGGAAGAAGGAATCAGTCTTCTGGTTGGTTAAGAAGGAAAGAGAACTTTTTTTAATGAGCACTAGGAGTAGTAGATACAGATACTGTGTTAGAGATAGAAATTAAGTATCTGACATGGTAGATCTTCAGTTATTACAGGATTTTGTATGACAATGGTTCTTCCTATATATATAGGCTTGCAGGTTCTCATGAAAAATAGTACTTAGAATGCTCTTAAGAGACCCATTGGTTATATAAAATTCAAGGAAGTTTTGCCTAAGGTAGACGATTCCAAAAAAATACTTCTGGAGGGAACCTGCACTTTTTCACACCCTAGTCATTCTTTCTCCTTTTCTTAAAAAAAAAAAAATAAATTCTTGGTGCCTTGGTGAATGTGTCTTGCTCCCTCCGTAGTCTGTAAGTAGCTTCTGTGTCTGTGACCAGTACCATACTTTGTACTCAGTTGGGTTGGCTGGGGAAGCGAGTGGCTAGTTAAAACTGTAAGAGGTCCCATAAGATCAGAAACAGACTGAGAATCACATAAATGCAATGTCATACCTACTGTGTTTGCCTTTGTGTTTAAGAATTAATACTTCATTCATTAAAAATAAGGATCCAATTTGAGAGTTAGTTTACAATATAGATCATAGTGCTTGTTCATCTGCTCTCAAGTCTATTTCTGGGGTATTGTATATAAGTACATGACATGTAAGTAAAACTAGCTGAATTAAGAATATAAAAATACTAATTCTCTTTTTGTAAATACTTTCATAGCTTACCAGCTTTCATAGTTTACTTACAAACTCACTTATGTGATTTCCCAAGGACTTTCCCAAGCTTCTTAAAATAGTTGACTGAACTGTGCATAGTACTTTTCTGTAATGAGTTACCCTTCAGCTTCCCACTAAGTTAGTGAGCATGAAAAATGAGGTAAGTCTTCAAGGGTAAGGTGTAGAGTTCAGAGCAGTGAAAAAACCCCCAAAGTCCAAGCAGGTGTCAGAAATTCTGAAGTCACTAAATGGAGTCTCAGGTTGTACAGTAGCAGAATCACTTAAGCATTGATGTGCCAGCTTTTCACAAGATTAACTGAAGATGCTTTTTCTGCTCATCATATGTTTCTGGATTACATTTACTGTAAATATGTATGAAGCTTGTGATTCTTCTAATTTGGAGGTTTTACACATTTTAGAAATTAATCATGTTGTAATAAGCTATTAATTTTTGATAAGTGTATTGAAGATCGAGTCCTATTAAACTTCTTTATTTTCAAGTAGCACTGCACACAGAAATTAAAAAATTTAACACAGCTTGCTAAGTATTTGAGTGTTACTGAAATGTACTTTATTTCTTTTTCCCATCTTCTGCTTCTCAGATACTCATCTTCATTTTTTTTCTCTAGTTCTGTGCATCTCAACTCTTTTTATCTTTCACTACTTCTTCCAGCTTTCTGCTATCCTGTTCATCTTCCTCTAAAAAGAAGGTAGGTAATAGCCAAAGGAAGAATAAAAGAATAAAATAAAAGAAGTGGAAACTGTGGATTGTATGTAGGATTTTCTGATTTTCCTGTTTTTAATGGTTTTGTATAAAATTGAGGTTCATTATTTCTTTTTAAAAGACCATATGGAATACATGCTTGGAAGAGTAACTGAAAGTAGTTTATAAAGCTTGAAATAAGCTGTAAAGGCTTTATTATTGCACTTAAGATCACTTTTCTTTCTTCTGTGCCCAGAAAGGATAGTACTAAAATTTCCATTAGATCGCAGCTTTTGAGTATCTACACTGCATACTGTGAGTTCACCTCTCTGCACATTAAGAACTCCAGTTCTTATTTCATGTGTACTAAATAAGACATTCAAGCTTCTCTAGTTAATTGGCATTATGAGAGCTTTGCTGCAGCTGAGCACTATTAACATCTGTTGTGTGGTTGAAATATAATTCAAAATGTTGCCAGTTATTTAGCTTCTGCTCAAAACTATTTTTGATGCACAGTAGGAAACACTTTTGATGTCTTTGGACTGTTATAAAGGTATTTGCTCTCACAGATTTGAGCACTGTTTAGCTTAATCTGTTTTCTTACAGTTTTTAAATACAGAAACTTCAAATGCAGTGCCTACAGCTTCAAGTGCTGTAGTAGGGATTCAGAAAAGTATTCCACTGTGCTACAGCATTGGCTTGGTTTATGTTGCAGGGTCATATCATCCTGTTTTATGCTGAGGTTGTTGTGAATGCTGGCTACTAATTACCTCTTCTGAAAAAATGCAGTCAACCATTTTTTGTTTGTGCAGATTACTCGGAGACAATAGGTTATAACTCAAGGAGCTGTTTAGGACATAATTTAGGAGACAGTTTCAAAACAGTTTTAATGAACTCCAAAGGCACATGGCTGTGTGTGGCCTCTGGAAGTACTACTTAACAAATTCAGGGTGGACTCAGACCATTTACTACACATTGTAGCTAATACTGTTGTCATCTTATCTTCTGGTGCTTTTTGTCTCTATTCTCTACTGTTCAAAGAAGGTTGATAGAAAATTCAATGATCTCGCCAAAATTTAAGTTCCAGTGGTTTTGTTCTACTTTACTGTGCAAGTGTTCTCACTTCTTTACTGGTTTACATAATTGAGCAAAATCTTGGCTTTACTGCAAATTTTTAAAGACGTGTACCATCATTTGAAACTTCAGTAGACTACTAAACCCTAGTATGTTACCTTCTGACTTTATCTTCTGTTGATAAATTCTAAGATTAAATGAAGTCAAAGAGAGGTTAATAGGACTTTTATTGCTGTTCTCATAGAGTGAAGCATTTTGTTTACTAGTGTATTTGTTAACAGTAGGTAATACATCTAAATTAAGATGGCCTTAAGTGGATAGGATCTATATTCAAATATTTAACATGGTTAGGTTGCCCAAGACAACAGTACAAAACTTACTTTTCTGCCAGAGTTAATAGAATACAGATACTATGATAATTTTTAAGAAGGAAAATAATCTTTGATTTTTAGCAAAATACTCTTGATTTCTGGTGTGAAAGAACAGCTTCACTGTCACTTTTTATTCCAATCACAAGAGGCAGCCATTTTGAAAACATATGCTTATAATATAAATGCGTGCGTTAGAATGCAGAAGACTTCTTCCTTTAACAGAATGTTCTGCTCTATTTTTGTTTGTGTGCATGCATTATGTTTTTTGAGCCGTTACCTGCAGCTGATGAGCTCCAAAAAGAGCGAAACCAGTTAGGTCCTGCAGTACTGGCTAAAACTTTTCAAGGAGCTTCTGGTGAGAAAGAATGGACAATGTTCTCTGCTGCATAAACTTCAATTGCCTTTTTCAATTTCCGTAACACTAAAAGATACCTGAGACTGTTTTCTTTAGGGCATATGTGGCTGTGTTGCCTGTGTCTCCTTGCTACTTCCCATTCCTTCTGCTTGTAGTCTCTCTCTTAAAGCCATAATCACCAGTTTCAGCAACATTTGGTTTTAAAAGGAAAAAAAAAAAGTCTGAAAGATGAGATTAATGTACAAGACAAATAATTGTTTGTATTTATAATTTTCAACATTGCCACCTTTGTTCACTTAATATTTTATTCATAAGTTGAAAATGGAGTATCAGACTCTATGTGTATACACAACATTGCCTTTTTATACTCATTTTCCCAGATCTTGATGACTTAGTTCTTCCTTTAAAGAGAACATCCTTTTCTGCTTTTTGGGTTTTTTGTGGGGTTTTTTTGTTTGTTTTTCCTTACCTATATCTCTGTTTAATATTTTGATTTGTATTCTCTGTCTTTCTCTTCTGACAGTTCTCTAGTAGATTCAGAAGGATGCTTGATTGGACAGAAAAGCTGCTGATTTCTTAAATATGCGTGCTATTTTACTAGAGATGGGCATTAACCCTGTGTTCTGTAACGAACTTATGGTTAGTAATTGAAATCAGACTGGCTGTCTAACACTGTATCAGCTTTATTTATGAGCAGGTGACTACACACAGTTGTTTTTTTTAAGATTTTTCTCATGTTTGTATTGCTACACTCCTCACATGTGTACCTGTACTTTCTGGGAAACTGAACAATTATCCAGACCTACAAAAAGAGCAAAGTCAGCACCCTAACACTGTATTCTGTGGTGGCTACGGGCACTACAGATTCATGAAATATGGTGAGTTGCTTTAACAGCTCAGTGCAGGTGAAGTTGTTCCTGTTCCTCCCTGCACTGCCATTTTTTCCACACACATTCCCTCATACTGCTAGCCATGCAAATATACTTCTTATTTTACTCTGCCTCTGGCAGGTCTATCTAGATGATGATATCTAGAAGATAGGTGATGATGATGATATCTAGAAGATGATTCTATTCCATTCTAACTTTGTATTAGATGTGTTAAAATCACTGATTTAAATTCCTTGGAGATGAGAAAAAGGAGTTTTCAGCAGGGTTACTGAGAAAAATCAGGTCATGAGAAGATTAGTGCCAGAGCTGGTATAAGGGCCTACACAAGCCTATACAACTGGGAGCAGGGAGAGAGGAGTTGAAAACAAGGTGGAAGAGAGTGTTATTACAGCAATTCAGCAGTCTGTGGAACTATAATTTCAAAGTACAGAAAAAAGATTTATTATCTGGTTAGGGCATCCTGCCTGTTTAAAATCAGTGTGTAAAATTTCTGTAAGAAAATTTTTTCTCAACTTGAGCCCTTCTTTAGAGGGGGAATGTTGACAGGCACCATAATCTTCTCAACATTCTTCTCTATTCTGTGTGTAGTTATAAACCTCAATCTGAGCTAACAGGGACAGTGATGCTGTTATCCCTGAACTGCTTTTTAATAACTTTTTTGTAACATTCAACTTTCAAATAACATGACAATTTTCAGCTGAGTTAATAGCAGCATTACATCATGGTTCTAAGTATTCTTTGTGCTAACAGTATGGTCAAGTACTTGGGTATAACTATGACAGACAGACTTCAGCCTTTTCAGGAGCCTCTACTATCCCAGTGCATTAATTAATGAAGTTACAATGTTGCTTTCTACCTGGCTGGTTAGTATATCAGGTTCCAGTGCTTGATACAGGGTGGTCTGGAGAAGTCAGATTTCAGTAACTTCTGAAGGACAGTCAGTTTGGGGTGAGAGTGATGTGTACAGTGATTCCTATCTGACAGTTGTTTCTCTTTTCATATATGGAAGGTCCCAAAGAAACAGAGACTTTCTGATAACCATTGCCTGGCATCCATAGAGAAGGATATATGGTACTATAAAAATGACATGGCCTTTAGACAGCAGTATAAATCTGTTCTTTACAGATACAGGATGGTGACTCTGTCTGCATGTTCTGTTACGATGAGTTCTGCTGTCCCTCATCTGTGTTAGACAGATGGGTGGGTGGCAGGATTTGCTTTGTGGGTAGCGAAGAGGGAAAATCTGAAGTGAAAACATGCTTCTGGGATGAGGAATGTTGCTCCAAATTAATTCTCAGTCTTGGAGAAATTAGGCAGTATCTGTGCTCTTGGAATAAAAGATCTAAAATTTGGTAGAGGATATTAGAAAAATGAAAATAAAATGTCAAAATTGTTACTTCATGAGGTTTTGGGCATTGTTTTATGTAAGGCAGACTTTTGAATTTCTGTTAGGTGTTCTCAATAGACCCGTGCTTTTATTCACGAACACTAAAATTGTTAGTAGCTGGTGTTCATGGAAAACTAACTTGCATTTTCAAGTTAGATTTGTGTTTATTCTCTTAAGGTTATTATTTCAGTGTCACATCTGCCATGGTTTACCCAAGGCTTGAATTAATTTCTCATTGTAAATAGAAGAAAGTGACACTGCTCACTGCAGTATTGGGACTGTCCTCTTTAAAGTCTTATGTTTGACTGTTAACGTATTTCACTATCCAAAAATATATTATCCAAAAGATTATATAATTGTGAGACTGTAGAAAACAGGATTGTGGCACTATGATTTACATGGCATAAAGAAGAATTGGCAAGTTGGAACTTGTGATTTTAAATTACAGCATAAAATAAAATTATTAATGGCATTATATAAACTGAAACATCAAAGCTTGGCGCTTTTCAAATCTAAGTTAAAATGTGAGTCTTCCATCTTTTGCTACAGTAAATAATTCTTTTGGCTCTTCGGATTTTCATCAGAACTGTCTATGCAGAAATGCTAATTCATTTGAATGCTAATTCATGTATAGAGAGCCAATCTGTGTTCTGAAGTGCTTACTCTTAAAAGAAAACAGAAAAGAGGATGAGGATAGCCATGAAAATGAAGAACAACATTTTAAAAAAGATCATGTTTTTACTTGGGTACTTAGAAAACTTTAATGAGGAAAAAAATATAAAAAAGGAAAGTGGGATTGTAGAATTCTCCAATTCTCTAGTGGAATACATCTGCTTAATGAGTAGCACTTGAACAAAATTAGAAGTTGGGACTCTATAACATTTACTGATTCTGGTGTCAGGCTTTAAGATGTCTCTGAAGGTGAGTAGGTAAGGGGAAGGGTGCAGAAAGTGTGGACTATATACTGAAGCCGTCTACTAGAGATGAGACTCCCTGTTTGTGCCACTCTTTGTAAACAGAGGTATGTTCTGTATTTACCCTCCCCTGTTCAATGTAACTGAATGCAAGGAAGCTGCATGAGAGGAAATCCTCAGCATTCAGATGTTGTAGTTACTGGTGGTTTTTTGCGTTTGCCACTGGAGGATTTGATCACTTTGATATTTACTTTGATTTTTCTCTGTAATTCTACCGGGGGGGGGGAATAAGGATGCTGCCAAAACAGATTAATTGACTCAGATGATCTCAGAGAAGAAAGCAAGTAAAGCAAGTAGATAATATGAATTGAAAAACAAACTCCTGCACTCCAAACAATGTCTAAGACAAAAATAAAAACATCAAGACAATTCCTAACACTTTTGTATTTTCTGCACTTTAAAAATGTAACACTTCCATCTGTTTGCAGCAGTACAAATTTTCACAAAAATACCCCAAAGGTTATTGGGGATACCCACTTCTCTGCAATGCAGTAAATACTAGAACTAACATAGATGAAGAATCTAGTGCATTACTGAGCTTAAATTAGGTCTACGTTTTGAGGTCTCTTCCTTTTCTTATGTAGACGTAGTAGCACATCTGATATTTCGTTGTACTGAGGCAAGATTTTAATCCCACCATATCTTTGTAGATCGGTATGACGGTGTTTCTATTTTGTTCTTTAGATGCTGTGTAAAATACAAATTTATTTAATGATGGGGATAAGGGAAATTAAGGAGATCAGGAACTTTATGAAGATGAGGATTGTGTTTTGTCACCATGTTAATGTATTTGATCCCTTTTTATAATCTGGTGTTCTGATGAGTGTGGAGGACAGGTGTGGAGGGGGTTCAAATTTGCCTTCATTTTCAGAATCATATAATTTTAAAGTCTTTGGTAATTGGCAACTACATTTTGGAATTTCAACCTCATGACTTCATCTTTTCACAGAGTTCTGGAAAGCTTATATGTGATAACTATTTTTTTAAGAAAATGTGCTTTTTCAAAAAAAGTAGGGAAAACTGTGGTTGTTTTGGGCAAGAGATGAATAGTGTTGGGGGAGGTGATTCTGCCCCTCTGCTCTGCTCTAGTGAGACCCCACCTGGAGTACTGCATCCAGCTCCACAGTCCTTGGCACAGGAAAGACATGGACCTGTTGGAGCGCATCCAGAGGAGGGCCACAAAAAAGATCGGAGGGATGGAGCATTCTCCCCTATGAGGAAAGGCTGAGAGAGTTGGGGTTGTTCAGCCTGGAGAAGAAAAGGCTTTGGGAACACATTACTGCAGCCTTTCAATACATAAAGGGGCCTTATAAGAAAGATGGGGCCAGACTTTTCAGTAGGGCCTGTGATAAGACGAGGAGTAGTGGTTTAAAACTAAAAGAAAGTAGATTCAGACTAGATACAAGGAAGACATTTTTTACTATGAGGGTGGTGAACACTGGAAGGGGTTGCCCAGAAGTGTTGTAGATGCCCCATTCCTGGAAGCATTCAAGGTCAGGTTGGACAGGGCTGTGAGCAACCTGATCAAGTTGAAGATGTCCCTGCTCATTGCCGGGGGTTTGGACTAGACAACCTTTAAAAATCCCTTCCAACCCAAACTACTGTATGATTCTATGATTGGTCTGTGGATTAGAGTGTTCTGAAAGAAAACAGCAAGGTGTATATATTTCCCTTCTGTCATTTAACATGTTGTGTATCTCCTAACTGTACCTTTTGGCTGCAGTTTGAGGGAGTTGATAGCATGCTTTAGCTTTTAAGGTGTACTGTTGTGGAGTTAGTTTGTTGGGATTTTCTATTTGCATGCATCCGTCTGTCCTGAATTCTTTTTCTCACATAGAATCTTTAAAAATATTGTCATTAAAAACAAACAAACAAACAACATTCTGGGACATCCTATTATAGCATGCTGTTGCCGAGTTCATCCAAGAAAGTCTTTGTATTTATTTGCTTGAATATTTATCTGTTTTGTTACGAGTGAGCACAGAACTCAGGTGACCACTGATCCTTTAATTTCCTAGTTTCAGTGTTTTTCTATAGTGGTTTTGATTTAAACCAATCTAATTGGAGCAAATAATAACAAAGTTAGATTTATTAGCTCGTTATAAGAAATGACTGGACACTTAAGTATTTATTTGACATTTTCTGGCTTGTAACACTATTTTTGTTTTGATTTCAGAATGCTCTCTTTAGTTGTATTAACAGAAATGAAAGTAAGTATGTGCTGAATAGTTTGGGGGGTTTGTTTTTCTTTTATATCGCTCTATCCTTTTTTCTCTAAAATGTAAGAAATTCTATGGATGTACATATACACAAATCATATGGATTCAGTTCCATAGAAGGACAAACCACATGCATAAATTTTCCCACTCAAGTGATAAGGGGATTGGGCTGTTCATATAATTTATATCAGTTTTTAATCTGTGTATATATTTGTTTTTTCTGTCCTATTTTAATGATCGTGTAGAAGCTTATTTTTTTCCTTCTGCTTTGTTCATTTAATGAGTGTTAAGTAACAGTTAAACGCATACGTGAAATCTTGCACCACGCAAGTGTTTCGTTGCCTGATATCTGTCTATATAAAATGAAATCAGTGTCTCAGAACTAATTCTACTAAAAGTATTTCTCAAGAACTGTATATTTAATAATGTATCAAAAATGGGTCAATCATGATACCATCTGTCTATTTTTTGGATGAGTTTTAGGATACTCCCCTCATTTATTTGTTTACTATTAATACTTGTCTAATAATGCAATTATAGGACAAGTCTGGTTAACTTAAATAAGAGTAAAACAGCTGAAGATAAAATTCAGCTGGCTTGCTGGTGTCTTGAACTTGAGTTCAAAATGGCTTTAAGGACTTTTTTCTCCAGCCAAACAAACAAATGTAACGTATCTAGTGACAGATATTCCCAGTCATTATGTAAACAGAGATTATTTTAACAGAGCACAGAAGAATTTCTTAATTTTTTTTTTTTTTTGCAGTACTACCTTGAGCATCACTGTGTGTGGTAGAGACACTCATTTCTTCATTTCTCTGTGTAGGAACCCATAGATGTTCTGTTGTTTTTTTCTTTGTTTCCCTAGTGGGGTCAGTCTGTTGCAGTTATGCAGGTCATCATACAAACTGTCGGGAATATTGTCAAGCAATTTTTCGGACAGACTCTTCTCCTGGTCCTTCACAAATTAAAGCAGTTGAAAATTACTGTGCATCTATTAGCCCTCAGCTTATACACTGTGTGAACAACTATACACAGTCATATCCAATGAGAAATCCTACAGATAGTAAGTACAAAAAATCCTTTACCGAAAGTTATAAAAAATACTTGCAAATGTTTTGAGGATTGTATGCACTTTTTATATAAAATGTGTTACTGTGTAAGTCTATTGTATAAATTGAATTAATGTATTTCTAAATTGTAATTATATAGATTTATATAATGATAACTTACTTTGTAGGTGCATTACTGATTTTTATTTATTTTTTAATTCTATGTAGCGGTGGATTTTTCCAGACTTCATTCTGTCTGCATTTAAAAGAAGCAGTGTTATTCGAGATTATTTGGGGTGGGTGGGGGAAGCCTCCTTATAGCACTCTTTATCTGAGGGCTATTATGTCATGCATCTTGGTTGTTGTTGTTGTATGCTTGATCATTAACTATTTTTAATTTTTTTTAACAGGCTTGTATTGCTGTGATAGAGCAGAAGACTATGCATGTCAGACTGCTTGTAAAAGAATTCTAATGTCAATGAAAACAGAGCTTGAAATTGTTGATGGACTTATAGAGGGCTGTAAAACAATGCCTCTCCCTCAGGATCCACTTTGGCAATGTTTTCTTGAGAGTTCAAGATCTGTTCACCCAGGAGTCACTGTGCACCCTCCACCTTCAACAGGCCTCGATGGAGCTAAGCTCCATTGCTGTTCTAAAGCAAATTCTTCCACATGTAGGTCAGTATCTCTCTACCCTCATTTCCAATTGTGAAAATGCTTCAGAAGTTGTCTCATTGGGCCTTTGCCCAAATCCTGCTATGTATGTCAAATAAAGGGTTCTGTGAATTCTTAGAAAAAATACAGGGTTATGTAATCAGATGGGTATCACATTCTGTCCAATACTTACTTTGTATCTCAAAAAATACTGTTCCATAAGAGGGGTCACACTTTTCTCACTTTTAGCACTGGCTTATTATAGCAGACACACTAAGTTAATTAAACCTATGACTTACTTGTGATCATAATAGCCAATATTGCAACAAGATGAAGAGGCCTTAACCAGATGCTAAAGAGAGCCAAGGGGACAACGAACACCACAAACTCTCAAGTACCTGGTTGCTGCATATTAAAACCTTAGCAGTATTCCTTACTGGATACTATTCAGATTTTTGTCAATGAAAATAAGTTAGGTTATTTAATAATTAAATAATGGAACTAACTAATCTGACATTAAAAAAAAAGGTTTTCAGCAAATAGTTGCACGCTTGCAAATAACTGTAATTGGAGCATTTTTTGTTTAGAACGGTTATCTGTCCACTTTAAAAATAGATCATTATTGCATTATAAATGCATCAATATGTCAAAATAAGTTGTAAACATTGTTTTTTGAGCTGTTACTTCCTTTTATACCAGTTTCCAGTAGCAAAACAACAGATCCTGAATGCAACTTACAATGAGTTTTAGTAGTAGAGCCCTGGAGTTACATTATTTCTTAGAACAATGTAACATAGGGCAGTTGATATATAATACCTTTGATAATACCTTTTAGTTGCTTGCTTTGACAATGAGTTCTACAAATGGATCCTTCCTTCATGTTTTCAATATGCAGCAGACTTTAATAGTACAGTGAAGTTCCATACCTTTATCTGGGATAGGAACAGTTGTAGTTTGTAGGATATTGCTGTGAACAAAGTGGTTTGGGTATTGCTGATGCCAGGAAACATCTCAAACACAAGCAACAAACACTACACCTGTTTCACACGTCAGGGTGAAAGAAGAAATATGTTTTGCGTGCCAGTCATTTCTGTAGGAGGAGAATCTGAGGTTGAAGCATGGGATTAGAGGTTCTTCATTAGCATGTCAACTTAGATTTATTACAAGTAAAATTAGCTGGAGTAGTTCTCATCTCAGAGTCATTAGTTCAGGTTTCCAGCTATTACACTTTTCTTGGATATTGCTGTTTTATATTCTGAAGTATTTCAGTCTTACTAGCTGTCATGTTTTAACCTGGCAGGCAGCTAAACACCACACGGCCGTTTGCTCAACTCCCACCTCTGTGAGCTGAGGGAGAATATTGGAAAAAATGTAAAACTTGTAGGTTGGCGTAAAGACAATTTAGTAGGACAGAAAAGGAAGGCAAAATAATAATAATGGTAAAATAATATACAAAACAAGTGATGCACAATGCAATTGCTCACCACCCACTGACAAATTCCCGAGCAGTGGACCCCAGCCAGTTCCCAAGCAGTGAACCTGCCCCCCCAGCCAACTCCCCCCAGTTTGGCCTGACATCATATGGTATGGAATATCCCTTTGGTCTGGTCAGTTGGGGTAAGCTTCCAGCTGTGTCCCCTCCCAGCTTCTTGTGCACTTCCAACCTCCTTGCTGTCAGGCCAGTATGAGAAGCTGCAAAATACTTGACTTTAGTGTAAGCACTGCTCAGGAACAGCTAAAACATCAGTGTGCTGTCAACATTCTTCTTGTCCTAAATCCAAAATGCAGCACTATGCCAGCTACTAGGAAGAAAGTTAACTCTAAGCAGGACACTAGCTTAAAGATTTGCTAGCATTCTTAAGCAAAACTGGAAAACTTAGAAAACAGTGAAGTGGGATTATTTGCTTTGAGCACAACATTTGGATACTCTTGCAGATTTTGTGGGCACTAACACAATCTTCTACAGTGAGTGTAGGCTGTTGTGATCAGCAAAGAAATGATAGGCTCTGCTCTGAACAAGTGCTGTTCTTTTTATTTTCTTTGTCTCTCTTTTTTTTATTTTTTATTTTTTATTTTTTATTTTTTTTATTCCAGAGAGCTCTGCACTAAACTTTATAGCACGAGCTGGGGCAATTCACAGAGCTGGCAAGAATTTGATCGCTTTTGTGAGTATAATGCAGTTGAAGTTTCCATGTTGACCTGTTTAGCAGATGTACGAGAACCTTGTCAGCTGGGCTGTAGAAATCTTTCTTACTGCACTAATTTTAATAACAGGTAGGAGAGAGACACTGAATATTTTATAAAGGAATTCCTGTGCTTTGATTTTAAAAAAAATAAAATAAAAATGTTTTTCAGGCTTATTTTGAGATTGTATGTAGCTGTCTTCTGCAAATATTTTTTTTAGATAATTTAAAAATAAATAGTTTTTCTTCAGAATAAACTTTTGAAAATGTATTTAACAATAGCCGTAGCAAAACTTAAAAGAATAAAAGCTAACCCATGAACTTGTAAGATGTCATCATGTAATTTGCAGCATATTATATAGACATATACGTACTGTATAGACAAATAAGCCATGATTACTGGAATGTTGTGTATTATAAATAAGGTAAAAATTCATGTTAAATTTGCGTGTTACTCTCTTTCAAAATTCCTTTTCTTTCAGAGATATTTCTGTGGTTTTATACTTTATAGGACAAAATGCATGATTTAGAAGTCATGTCTGAATTGGTAATTGCAAGGTTACAAATTAAATAGTTTGAACTTAAAAAAATAATTTAAAAATTTGTTAGAGATCTCTGGCTTTTCTTTGAAATAGTATACAGTGGCATGAGCATTACATGAATCACATACGTGATAGGTGCAGCCTGGGCAAATATAAATGATAAATCAGCTTGCATTAGTGATTCACCAAGAAACATTTGCACAGATGTTCAGGATATCTAAGATACTTTCTTTTAAGTTTCTTTTAAGGTGAGAAAAATGTAAGTGATATTTGATCCAAGAGGTAGAAGTGAGAAGGGAGTTTCAGCCTTGAGTCTTAAAGAGCTTATTTTCCTTAGAAGAGAGAATTGAAATTGATTTTGATCTTGCTTAACTGTGGAAGGGAGTAATTTCTTTTATACCATAAAAAGCAAGCCACGTGAAGTTTGTAGAATTCATACAGTGAAAGGTATAATTTGTGGTGTTTTCTTTTTTTTTGTATGCATGCCATATCTTAATTTCTTCTTTTAAGACCAACAGAACTTTTTAGGAGCTGCAATACTCAGTCAGACCAGGGAGCCATGAATGACATGAAGCTATGGGAAAAAGGGAGTATTAAGATGCCATTTATAAATATTCCTGTGCTTGATATTAAAAAATGCCAGCCAGAAATGTGGAAGGCAATTGCCTGCTCACTGCAGATTAAACCTTGCCACAGCAAATCTAGAGGAAGTATTATCTGCAAGTAAGTACTGTGGGGGAAAAAAAACAGTTTAGAGGTTCTGCTAAGGATTTTAATGAGAACTAAAAAGCTGCTGTAGGACTGTGCTTGACTTGGGTTAGGAAAATATGGCAAGACAAACATGTAATGCTTGAATCTCCATCACTGTAAATGGAAGATGCTTCCTTGTTATTGAGATGGATGTATATGCTTCCATTGTAAAATTGATTTGGTTTGGGGGGGTTTTGGCTCTCCAGGGCATCTATAAAAACTTTCTTCTTTTTTGGTTTTGGGACCTACTGGTGACTTTCAGCTGACAGAAAGGTCTGGAAAAAAAAGTAGTTTATTTTTTAAAAAAATAAATTTTGAAAGTAGATGATTGGGTAGAAAAGAGACCAGTTAATGGTACAGGTAGTGAGATAGAGTTCAACCCATGTTAGACATTAGTAAATCAAGGAAATGCTTGGTCATACATGCATATGATGCCATAGAAAATAAAGATCACCGAGCCCAAAGTAGAGGAAGAATAGTGTAAGCTATAGTTCCTGTCTTTGTGTCACAAATCTGTTCCTCCCCCTGTATGTAAAATGTAGCATGCATACACATATAAACTCTCTGTTGTGAGGCAGAAGGAGAAAGTTGTGTATTTGGGGAAGGTAAGAATGTGGAAAGAAATCTTTTTCATACAAGACTTTTTTTCTTCAAGTATTCACAAAGTTCTGTTTCTTTATTTATCTGAAGATCAGATTGTGTGGAAATACTGAAGAAATGTGGAGATCATAATAAATTCCCTGAAGGACACTCAGCTGAAAGTATTTGTGAGCTCTTATCTCCAACAGATGACTTGGAGAACTGTATCCCTTTGGATACATACCTGAGTAAGTATCAACATACCTATGCAACAAAATTAGGAACCAAGATACTTTGAATGCTTATCATTGCTTTTAGTAACTTTATTTCTTTTAAAGAAAATTGTGTTGAATTTGAGACATTTTATTTTCTGTATTAGAAGAAATCGGATTTTTCAAATTGCCATAGCTCATTACGTTTATTCCTTCTTGCATTGGGTATACATGGTGAGGTTGTTTTGGTAGCGGTGGAGCCTTCAGGGGCTGTGCTGGAAGATGTCAGGGACTGCACTCTGCCAGACACAGACAGCTCAGCACTGGGCCCACTATAGGCTAAAGCTGAGCCACTTCAGCAAAGTTTGCGGTGCCTCTGTGAAAACAGGTTTAAGAAGGGGCAAAAAGCTCTAGAGAGGTGGAGGAGAACAGGAAGGGTGAGAAACAGCTGAGGTAGCACCAAGGAGCAGGAGGAGAGAATGCAGCCTGTGGAGGACCCCATGCCAGAGCAGGTGGATATACCCTGAAGGAAGCTGCAGCCCGTGGAGGACCCCATGCCAGAGCAGGTGGGTATACCCTGAAGGAAGCTGCAGCCCGTGGAGACCCCATGCTGGAGCAGAGGAAGGGTGTGACAAGGAATGAGTGGCAGAAACTGCTGTGTACTGACCATAGTCACCATCATCACCCCCGATCCCATTCCCACTGCATCACTTGGGGCAGGGGCAGAGAAATCTGGACTGAAGGTGAGCCTGTTAAAGGGAGGAAGAAAAAAGTTGCTGTAATGTATGTCTTTTTGTTCCCATTACCTGAATCTGTAATTAGATATTTATTTTAATTGGCAATAAATTTAGTTAGCTTTCCCCAAATCAAGTCAGTTTTGCCTGCGATGGTAATTCTTACACAATCTCCCTGTCTTTATCTCAATCCAGGAACTTTTCTGTTCCTGTTCTACCTATTTTCTATCCCCATCCCATTTGGGCTTGGGGCACTGGGTGGGAGTTTGGCTGTTAGCCAAGGCTAACCCACCACACTTCTCTTTGGGTGACTTTATTCAGTGCAAGCACACAAATCTGTATCATCTAATAATCTGGCTTGTTGAATTTCAACGATTTTTACCTACTTGAAAATAGACTAGTTAATCTTACTTTAAGAAAACCCTGTTCTTCAAGAAGTCATCTCACATGCCAAAGTAGTACTACAACAATAAAACCACTAGCACTATGTATTTACTGGACAAAAGCTGGATCATGCTTGGGAGGACTGGTCTCAAATAAATGTCACTTAAACAATAGTATGATTTAGAGCACAACTTCTTGATGTACAAAATTACACTTTTGCCTGATGCATAAACTCTGTTCTTTAACTGTGAAAGTACAATAGCCAAAAGACAAATTAACACTTGGGGCGATAGAACATGGGTTTAGTAGGTATGTGGAAGAATTAAGTTTTTGTGATTCTGTTTTCTTCTAGCATGTCTTATCCCTCAGTGTGGTATCATAGAATCATTTGGTTGGAAAAGACCTTTAAGATCATCTAGTCCGACTGTACCTCTCCACTACTAAACCATGTCCCTAAGCACCTTGTTTATCCATCTTGTAAATACCTCCAGGGATGATGACTTGACCACTTCCCTGGGAAGCCTGTTCCAACGCTTGGTAACCCTTTCAGTGAAGAAATTTTTCCTAATATCAAATCTAAACCTCCCCTGGAGCAACTTGAGGCCATTCCCTCTTGTCCTATCACTTGTTACCTGGGAGAAGAGACCAACACCCACCTCACTACAACCTCCTTTAAGGTAGCTGTAGAGGGCGATAAAGTCTCCCCTCAGCCTCCTTTTCTCCAGCCTAAACAACCCCAGTTCCCTCAGCCGCTCCTCATCAGACTTGTGCTCCAGACCCCTCACCAGCTTCACTGCTCTTCTCTGGACATGCTTCAGCACCTCAATGTCCTTTTAGTGAGGGGCCCAAAACTGAACACAGTATTTGAGGTACAGCCTCGCCAGTGCTGAGTACAGGGGGAGGATGGTTTCCCTACTCCTGCTGGTCACACTATTCCTGATACAAGCCAGGATGCTGTTGGCCCTCTTGGCCACCTGGACACACTGCTGGCTCATATTTGTGTGGCTGTTGACCAGTACCCCCAGGTCCCTCTCTGCCAAACAGCTTTCCAGCCACTCTTCCCCAAGCCCGTAGCGTTGCATGGGGTTGTTGTGCCCAAAGTGCAGGACCCGGCACATGGCCTTGTTGAACCTCATACAATTGGCCGCAGCCCATTGACCCAGCCTGTCCAGGGCCCTCTGCAGAGCCCTTCTCCCCTCAAGCAGATCAACACTCCCGCCCAACTTGGTGTCATCTGCAAACTTGCTGAGGGTGCACTCAATCCCTTTGTCCAGGACATTGATAAAGATGTTATGATAGTATTAGTAAAAATTAATCTTTTTTCTAAATTTCATTTAAATGTATTTTCCGAATGTGCTCTACCCTATTACTACTTCCTATTGCATATTTATCTCTGTAGGGTTTAGATCTATTTAACTTCACAGGATTTATCCATTTCAGACCTTCTTCCAAATTAAATTTTTATATTTCTTTCTCAGAATCACGGGAACTTTTGAAAATAGTAGAATTTTAGTTAGTAGGAGCTGCAACTGAAAGCATGCCTCAGCAAAGAAATTGTTCCCAGAGAGAAGCTTTGGGTGGTTCTTTCCATTTAGCTGCTGCTTTTCCATGTTGTCTTCCCTTTCCTTAGTCTTGTAACAGGAGAACATTACTAGTGAGTTTAAAGGAAAACAGAAACAAAATTTTAGAAATGATAGCAACCTTGGTTAAACATCAAGTGTACTTTAAACCTCCAATTTGTTTATTTGTTAATTATTGACTGTGGGACTTGTCTTGATTAAACTGACAGTCATTGTCAGTTTGTATTTTTGTCATAGAGAGAAAATTATTGGGGAAACAAGATAGAGGAAATATAATTTGCATGTGAAGAATCATCTGGGTCTTTATCTCTGGGATTGAGGACTAAACTTTTGAAATAAGTTAACTACCTTGTCATGTAAAGCTTCTGCAAGTATAATTAAAAAAATAAAAAATATTTCACAGAATTGTCAAAAACATTATTTTACTGAATGTAAGAAATGACATATTTTACTGAAGAAAAATAAACCTCATTTAAATCAATATAGATACTGTATATTCTGTTTTCAGGTCCAAGTTCTTTAGGTAACATTGTAGAAGATGTTACACATCCATGTAATCCGAATCCATGTGCAGCTAATCTGTTATGTGAAGTAAATAGAAAAGGATGTCAGTCTGGAGAACTGTGTCTTCCATATTTGTGTGTGCCAGGTAAGGGGTTTGGGGCTTCTGTTGACCTGAATTTTGCTGATAAACTTATGTTACTGAAATATTGTTGAAAGTTTTGAAGCGAATTGCTGATATCCCAAAAGGACTATTATCACAATTACCTTGTGTTTTCAAAAGCTGTAGCCTACCTTCTAGCTCTTTCTGTTTCTTGATGTGTTTCTATTTTTATTGTCCACTGAAACATAACATCTTATTAGAAGATATGTTACTTACTTTGCCTCGGAAGAAATATGTCCCTACATCGTCTCTAAGCAGCCTGCCTGTTATTTAAAATTACAAGCATGCAATACTGCAAATACAGTGCAGCTCTGTTTCTGCAGACACCATGACATGTATTGCCCTGTATTTCCATACATTATTAGCCATATCCATATTATTTTCTGTACTGATGAAATAAATGGACATTATGTCTTGTCTTGAAATAAATGAAAGTTGGGCTGTCAGCCTTGAGGGAGGACATTTTGAGAGCTCTGAGAAGCTAATCAAATGCCAGGGCGCCCTGGGATGTAGATTTCCATTGGCGGCAATTCCAGTGTTATATTAATGTTCAAGATGGTATCTTACATGGAATTGTCCCAAATCCTTCTTCATTGGCCGGGTCAACTTCTCAAAATCTCTCCAGCAGCTCATGGGTAACTAATTCTGGTCTGAGTAAATTAATACCCACACCTTTTCTTAAGAGCTTCACTGTTGCTGCTTCACTGGATTCAGAGTGCCTAGGTTTAGGGCTTGGGAAGGAACTGACATGGCACAGAATTTAGTTGCCTCTCCTTTCTTCTCTCTACTATTTGAGCTCGCAGCACTGATGCAGCATCTCTGCACTTCATCTTTAATGACTGACAGCGCTATGAGTTCATTGACTGGAGAAAAAGGTGGAACCACGAGGCAGATTAGCTCTGTGTCTCTCCCAAATCAAAGAGGAAAGCTTCCATTTGGTGACCACTTGAATGCATGTGTTGAGAGAGACTGAGCAAGTGAGAGCAACACTGATTTTTAAACTGAGTTGTATGAAGCAGTCTCCTTTCTAGAGGAAGTGGTGGAGAACATTGATGTAACTGTCTCGGATCAGATCCCTGAGCCTCTTTTGTTCCAGCAATTCTGTGGCTTATCTGCAGTTTCTCCACTCTCTGATTTTTAATTACAGATTACTGGGTTTTGCTGTACTCTTACATCTGCTACACTTGTGCTCTTCTAAAAGTGATGGTAAACTTCAACTCATTCTTTTTGTGAGTCTAGGGACATTGGGTTAATTTTTTTTGTTTTTATGAAAAGCTGAGCGTTATTACTATAGAGGTTGTATTGTCTTCACTTGCTGCAAAAGTCATTCAAAGTGATCTGAAAACAAGCTCACACAGAGCTTTTTGAAGAGGCAGTTTACTTCCTCTAAGGGTTGGAAGGTGACTTTTATGTTTGAATTCAGTCTTTTTATTGGTTGAAAGTTTGGGGGGATTTGTTGCAGTTTGTTACTTGTAGGGTAGTTTTAATCTACTGTTTCTTTTATTACTGTTTCCTTGCAATTTTTAAAACCAATTTTCTTTTCCATTCTTTTTTAAATCCAGTTTTTCTGCTTTTTCTCCCTTTCTCCTCTCTTCATGTCTATCTATAAGAGTCCTTCAGTCTTCACATAAGAAGTACAAGTAGGGAAGGAAGAAACAAAATACTCAAGAGAATGAGGGGAAATGACTGGGCTTTGCTTGTGAGACCCTTTAATTCAGTTTGTGTATTGGAGAGAGCGAAGCGTATGTGGTATTTGTTTCATCACATAGATTTCATACTGCTACACAACCATGGAAAATAAGATTACTTGATAATTGTTGGAATTACCAGTCTTTTTCTTTGCAATTACATTTCTACAGGTACTTCAGAACATTGTCTCAAGCAAGTAATTTCTATTTCTGCTACTAGCTGCCTCTGTGAAATGAGTGAATTTGTCTAAAGGGCAAGACCAAGGCTGCTTTAGGAACACCTTCGCTTTTTCACAAGTTTAAGAGCAGTAGTTATTTTTGGTAGTGTCACTTCCTAAAGCATTTACTAGATATGAGCTAAAAATTCTCCTTGTATATAGGTTGCAAACTGGGAGAAGCCTCAGATTTCATTGTCCGTCAAGGTACACTTATTCAGGTTCCATCCTCAGCTGGTGACATTGGTTGTTACAAGATTTGTACCTGTGGACACAGTGGATTGCTAGAAAACTGTATGGAAATGCATTGTGTTGACCTCCAAAAATCATGCATTGTTGGAGGACAAAGAAAAAGTAAGTATCAGAACAGTAATTATATCTTTATACAGTGCCTGTTCCTTAAGTAATGAATTTTGAGGTACATGTCAGGATCTGAATGCAGAGTTATCAGAAAATACAAAAGTTAATGTTTGCCTCCATATATACATATTACTTGTTTAGTTCTTGTATATGCTGGAGGGTTCCATAATTTAAATCAACTGAACTGTGTCTGTCTCAACCAATGAAAGTGCTGTGTGAAGTGCGTTCTTAGAACACCATTTTTCAACCAAAAGGTCACTGACTTGCCTCACATCCCCTGTATTTTTATGGTCCTTGATAATAGGTAGCTTCCTTTCTGGTAGAAGAACTTGCTGGTGGGAGCTCTGAGGATTGAGGAGGGAAAAAGTTCTGAGAGGAGCCAGTAGGCAGCAGGGATGAAGCAACAACAGCAAAACAAATTGATCTGCTTTAAGCATGCTGTAGTTCTACGGTTTAAGCACAGTGTAATTAACTATAAGTGACTGCCCATTTCCTGGATTCCAACTTTGTGGGTACTCTTAGTCTATTTTTATCAGCACTGGATATCCAGTGACCAATAGAGGTGTCTAGGGAAGGGTATGAGAAAAGGCATCCTTTCCATGAATTTTCTACCAGAATCTGTTCTGTGCTTCAAACCACAGACCCCTTGAGCCAGGATGGTTTCTTTACTAGCCCCAAATGGTTTGGGGGTTTTCGATTTCCATTGGGTTTGGTTTTCTTCCATGGATTTTAAATATGGGTTAAAAAAAAGTCAAAAACTTTTATCATGAGCTATAACCTCTTGAAAGAGGTTCCACATGTTAAGATATGTGTGCCTAAAAAACTCTTTTCTTTTTTTTTTTTTTTTTTTTTTTTTGGTGGGATTTGCAAGGGGTTTCTTTTAATTTGAGCATTGATAGTTTGTTTCATCTGATTCCTCTTAGTTCATGAGATTAATCCTAGTTCTTATACTGAAAAAGCTGGTAAATGATTGTTGCCTATTTATCTCCTATTTCAGACCTCTGTCATATTCCCCTCAGCTTTCTGGGTTTTTCTCCAAGCCAGTTCCTGTTTTATTTAATCATTGCTTTTATGAAAACAGTTGTATATTTTTTGGTCATATTTATTACCCTACTGTGTACCTTTTTCTAGTTCTTAGGTTTTATTTTGAAATGGGAACTAGACCTTTATGCACCATTCACAGTCAAGTGCCCAATCAAGTGTATGTAATAGGAAAACTGTGTTCCTTTCATAAGTATTCTGAACATTATCGTTTTTTTGGCTACTAATTCTATTGAGTTCTTGCTTTCCCAGAGCTGTCTGTTGTAATGCCATGGTCCAGTTCTTAAGTGGAAATGGTCAACTCATAGCTCATTGTGTGAATTGTAGAGAATCACTTTATGTTCACTACAACTAATTTCCTCTGCTATATCCCTTCATAGTTGCTCAGTGAAGTGAGGTTTTCTGGCAGTTCTTCATTATTTGGTCCTTTGTACCTTAATGTTCTTGAGACTTTGTCATGAAAATACT
This sequence comes from Egretta garzetta, assembly GCF_000687185.1. Classification (NCBI taxonomy): domain Eukaryota; kingdom Metazoa; phylum Chordata; class Aves; order Pelecaniformes; family Ardeidae; genus Egretta; species Egretta garzetta. Next base: position 678,306 of record NW_009259588.1, read on the forward strand.
TGCATTTGTTTTTTGGATCACATATAAATTATGCTGAACAGAACAGTCACAGTATCATGGAGACTCCTCCAGTGACCTCCTTTCATCATCCATTTATTGTGTTTCACATTTATCCATGTGAACACTTTTTTTCCCTATGTCTACTTTTTTTCTTGAAAGCTATTAAAGATCTGTTGGGTATTGAGTATCAGCCTGGTTTTATGTTGTCCACATGCTTATCAACTCCTTTTGATAAACCTGAAAGATTTGGTTTGTGACTTGCACAAAAACTGATTCTTTCCCCGAGTGTGTCATATTTAGGTATGTGTCCACCGATGCAAATTTTTAAACTTTTACCACATTTGTGTTGTGCGAAATTAATTTTACATATCTTTATTGTCCACAGAATGCCTTTTAGAAAAAAAATTAGATATTTTAGCCACTTGCATCAGTATCCAAACCCTGGGGAAGTTCAAAGCAAGACATTATAAATAAGTTCACTTACATTAGCAGGTATTTCACACCTGTGTTCATTTGGAGGTTTTTGGTCAATGTTTCTGGACTTGCAGAGTCATTTGTCTGTCCAAGAGCTGCGTCTGAGGCAGGTTCTCTAACAGCCTGTGAAGAAGGTACTCAGCTTAGACTTTTAACCTCCTCTGCAGGGAACAGGGATGCAAGAAAATCTTCTACTTTCTGTTTCTGTTGTTGACTTATCTTCTGAGTGGTTCTTTCGTGTATTGATCAGGTGTTCACTGGTTGGTCGTCCTCCCTCCTACCACAAAGCTAGCCGTAGGTGTAAAAGTCGCATAAAACTAGTTTTACAAAATAGTTGTTGATGTCTGAATTGGCAGTGAACAAAACCAGTAATCACTGGATGTATTCCCAATAGACACATGCACAGAGCTGTGCGCACGCACATATACCCATGCTGCTAGCATGGCCAGCTGCACTGATAAACACAGACAGAAATTGGTGCTGTTATCAGCACCCACATAAACACATACAGCATTAACACAAACATGAAGAGCACATATAGCCCAAACCTCTTCCTGTTCTGCTGCTGATTAGAAATGAAGCCCACTAATGAAGTACAGGCACACAGAATAGAGTTCTGTCCAGTAGCACACCCTAGGTGAAGAGTTTCTCTGCTGAGCTGCCCCCTAGATGCCAGTCTCCCAGAGCTGGTGGCATCTGGACCCATGGGCTCACAAGGTTTATGTTTCCACTCCGGTGACTTCTTATCCTACTTATTGATTTACCCAGCTTAAACTTTGTTAGCATTCATGCACATATTCAGAGCAGGAAGCACACAGAATATAAAAATAGGATTGAATAAAAATACAGTAGAGATTGTGGTGATCAAGTGCAGGATTCAGTCAGAAAAGTGTGCTGACCAGCCACCTGTTTGCACTCAGCTGTTCCCTTTTTCCCCTTTTTCCTCTGCTTTCCTATGCATCTTCCTGCTTAATCCATCTTAATTCCTCCTTTTCCTCATTTTTGGTCCTTCCTCTAAGCATCTCATAATAAACTTTGCACAATCCCAAAATTCTCTTCCCTTGGCATCACATAGTCAATCTGATCCTTAGGCAATGATGCTGTTTTAGTTCAAATGGCATTCTGGAGAGGGAGTTTCTTTTACTTAGTGATGTTGGTAGGTTTCACACCAAGGACAATGGTTTAAAAAAAGTGTTTAAAAGACTGTTCTGCTAATATGTACAAACACGTTAGAAATACACACCTGTCATAGACTGTCCTCTGCACTTGGATTTCTTTGAAACCTTCATAGCCTGCAATTAAGTATCAAAAGCAGCCTATGCATTTCAGAAAAAAACTTTCAAAATTTTTAAACAAAATTAATATTTAATAAAAATTATTGTTTAACATATTAAGCAATAGGGCTAACATATGCTTAAAAATGAACATGTAAGCAGGTAACAAAGGCATATTGAACACTGTGGTTCTTTAAAGTCTTCCTCAGTGTGGTAGATGTAGACCTCATGCTGATTTCCTTCTGCCAGGTTAACTGTAAGATGAACAGCTTTTTATTTTAACAATAAAAGAATGCTAACTATCTCTTTTTTTACTTAGGTTTAAATTACTCACTTTCTAAAATAACTTTACTGTTACTCTTCAGAGATTAAATTGGCATGGGTAACGAGCATTAATTGGCTTTTACCTAATCTGGCAGTCAAAGTAGTTGAAAGAGACTTGACAAATGATGCTTCTTGAAAGTCGATAATGATTTATTTTCAAATTTATTAATTGCTTGAGAGTATTAAAGGTGTATTTTAGTCATGCAAACCGGCACTGTGCTCTTTGAAAAAGAAAACAAAATAAAAAGCTACTATTATGATAGGGAAAATCTTACAGAATGTCTTGAATATAAAATGGAGTCTGTGCTGAGCTGTAATCTGTGTGAAGCTGATGTCTTTGAATCAGTCAGCAAACAAGAGCTTTTCTGCTAGTGAACATTAACATACTTCAGCACTGTATATTGTTTAGTGTCTGTAAATCAGCCCTTTTAAAATACTGTCAGACTGAAGTCCAAGCATAATTAAAGCAAGTCAGAGATACCTAATAAGTCTAAAATAACTGAGTCACTTTTTTATCATGTAATAAGAAAGAGTTATTTTCACATTTCGTGAATCTTAAGAAGCAAGGCACTTGTTCTAATTACATTTGTCACAAACGTAATTTTCTGGTTGTGAACCAAACCCTGAAACCATGAAAGAGAGGTAATTGGGATATTTCTTTCTCTTAAAAGATACCAAGCAGATCTAAATAATCAATTGCACAATTATTTTCATCATTCAGGAAAGCCTGCCTGTAATGTTCCATGCATTTACAGCTTGCAATGTTTTGGTTTGTGTTCTGGTTTTTTTTGTTTTTTTTTTTTTGTTCATCCAAATCGGATAAAAGTCAGCCAAACACACTTAAAACTTATTTTGTATTGCCAAATTGATACTATTTGTTTCGTGGAAGGAGAACACTGGAAACATTTTAATGATATATTTGATGGGCAGTTATAGAAAGTATCTGGTGAAAGTAAGTGCTTTTTAAATAGTCATTAGCAAATATATTCTTTAAATGGCAACTGAAACCTTTTATGGACCATTCTGTCCAAAGAAACTTGCCCTTTTTCGGATTATTGGTGAAAACAATCACAAAAATATTTGAAGTTGTATTTGTGTTTTACCTTTGTACAGTGTACAGCTGTCAATTGCAGTGACTATGACAATATGTGTAGCCGGTAGGTATTCAGTATTCAGTAAGTGCTGTCCATTTAAAAAAACAAACAAAACAAACCACCACAAAACCAAAACCAGGCAGCTTCCTCTCTCTTGCCATAATTACTCATTAAGTGTGTGTGGTGATTAAGGCTCTAGGTATTATAAAATAAAAAATAGTACTAAATTCCAAATCTGTTAGATGATGTATTAAAAACAAATCATTCAAAATTTACAGTCACCATATGAACTTTTTGTATTTACTATATTTAATTGGTTTCTATGTCAGTTGCAAAAAGCTAGGTTTAGCCATAACACCTGAACTGTGGTTTTCAAAACTATTCTTTATAAACCAAACAACCCTGAATGCTTTATTTGATGCTGAGGTTTTTTTGTGTTGTGAATTGACTGCAGTTATGAAGTGACTACTGCTGAAGAGGACGGTTTGCTGTGTGAACTCTTTGATAGTGAAAGCCAATAGTCTTGCAAAGTTTTCAAGTGGATCCTAAGTCAGTTACTCTTTGCTCTGAAGATTCACCTAAGAGATCCTGTGTTTGGCATTACCTTCAATTCTGGGAAACTTTTCTTACTCCCTGCTGACAAATTCCTTCTTCCTTGTTTAGTACTGTGGTTTAAACAGAGCTTTTTGGGCTGCAGAGACTTTCTCTTCTATCCCGTCTTTTTCTACCACCATTTGTCTAGGAGTACATCTTCTGAAATGCTCAAATGCTGAGGATTTTCCTTGTGCTCTTGTAATATTTTTCAAAAAATCTAATCCTTAATCTCAACCCTTTGAAAAGAGATCAGAGAGAATTGCTTTATTTTGTAAGGCACAGTTACTCTTACGTTTTCCTGAAGAACTGTCTATTTGTTGGTAGTCTTTAATAACTGACCTGGTTATGGATAGATCAGCACCATGTCACCAGTATGAATTGATTTTACATAATACATACAGCACAGTGAAGGACAGTCACATGTACAGTTCACAAAACCAAACTGGAATTGCTAAATTGAAGAAAAATTCCCGAAGTTTGCAGTTTGATTCTTAGATTCGGGTGTGAAAAAGTTGCTGACATAAAATGGAAAGATCAGGCAGATTGCTCCATCCTGAAAAAGCAGCTGTGATGGTGTCAGCTGCATTATTAATGGCTCCTTTCTGAAAGCCAGTGGGTGAACATAGACCTCTGTATTTGTGTGTCTTGTGCTGAATCTAGATCTGGGTTTCTGTTCAGCTTTGCTACAATCTTCCTTGATACCTGCTTTGGACAAAGCTGCATTGTAACTTGTACTTAATGTTGATGCTGAAATTAAGACTGTAATGGATGTTACAAAACAAGGAAGACTGGGATGAAGCATTGGCACTTTTTGCCTCTTGACAAAAAGTACACACAAAGGGAAGAAATGAGCACTACAGAGGAGTTCTGCATTGTGTGTAATATTATGGCTGAAAGTTTAGCAGTCTTATGTACAATTAATTTAGGAGAAGAACGTATCTTTACAAAAGCTTTACCTTTAAAAATATGGAGCTTGCTGGACAGAACTTACAGAAGTACTATGCTACCACTTGTTCTGTTCTATGAGTGTATTTCTTTTTGCAGCTTGAAGTTGTTCTTGAAAAAAAAAAAAAAAAAGAAAAGAAAACCTAACTTATACAGGCTTTGAAAGTATAAAGTGCTTGCTTCCTTGTTTAATTAATCAAAAATGCATGTGAACAGACATTCTTTAAATGAATAAAGCAAATCTTGAAAACTAACAGAAGATAGAATTTTACATGGAAAAAGAAACTGGATTACAGAAATTACAGGAACAATTAATATTGAAAATGTAATATCTATGTAATACATATGAAGATATAGTCTTCCAATATATTTGCATTAATTGTGTGCATTTACTTAATTTCTTCTATTTTAAGGCCATGGAACATCCTTTAATATAGATTGTAATGTCTGTTCATGTTTTGCTGGAAACTTGATATGTTCTACGCGTCAGTGTCTAACTGAGCATAGTTCAGAAGATGAACGTCAGAAGTTTACAGGTAACTTTCCAAACTACCGAAATTTTAAGCTTAATACTCTTAGAACAAGGATTAGCTTCTAAATTCTTTTTACAGGATTAATGGAAAATACCTGATAATTTGTTATGTTCTTTTAATTATTTATTTTTCTCATGTCCACCTGCACTTCAGAAAAAACACATACCTTTAAAAGAAAAATCAGTACTGAAAAATTAAACCACAGGTAATATATAAAAATAGGTAGAGACAGGGTAATGCCACTGGGACAAGATATGAAGATTGGGGAAAAATGGAGAAAGCTGTGTAAAATTGGTAAGGAAGCAGGGCACAAACTTCCTACTACATGTAAGTGCATATGTGCTACAGCATTGCTAAATTATGGGGGGGAAGAAGTGGCTGAAGATGTGGCACATCTTTGCATTTGCTGGAAGGCAAAGATATCTTAGTGACCCCTTATGTATCTTCTGTCATAGAAAGTAAGTGTGCACCAAATTCCTGTTTCATGTGTTGCTTTTACAGGTTTACCATGTAACTGTGTAGATCAGTTTGTACCAGTATGTGGTCAAAATGGACGCACGTATCCAAGTGCATGTATAGCTCGTTGTGTTGGGCTCCAGGACAATCAATTTGAATTTGGATCATGCATTTCCAAGGATCCTTGTAACCCTAACCCTTGTAATAAAAATCAGAGGTAAAAACAGAATATGTTTTTAAGCTTTTCTTTGGCATCATCTATTCATGAATGTCTTGTATATTGTAGTAACACTCTACTTTTGGAGTACTCCAATAAAAATAACTGTTCGAAGTAGCTACTTTTTATTTATCATAGTAATGGACTGTAATAATTGCCAATTCTTGGTTCTGTTTATGTACTGCTGTATTGTTTAAATTCATTATGCAGATCTCAGCTTTAGCAATAAAAGAGAACTGATGTATACTTTCAAAAATGGGAGAATCAGATTTTGTTGAAATGACAGTAAGTGTCATTTTACTGCTTTGTTTCACACCTTCTTCTAGTAGTTAAAAAAAACCCCACACCTGAATTCAAGATTTGGAAAATCATGTCTGTACAATCTTTTTTTCAGGGTCAGAAAAACCAAAATCTGTATAGATGAACAAAACAAAAATATGCTCTGTACTAGAGTCAAGAGAAAAGAAAATCTGACCTCTCTTACAGAAATCAGTCTGTGGCTCATCATACTGGTTTCTGACTTCAGTTTTCTCAAGGTTGTGCAATACTGCAGTCTCCTTTGAATCTGTACATTTTTCTGTTTTGAAAGAAAACCACCATAAGATGTTGTGTAATACTGTGCTTTCATGAAAACTGATTATAGCAATTTTTTTTTTCTTTTTCTGCACTTTGAATGCCTTGATGAAGAAAACTGCAGGGAAAACACTAGTTTTGCAGCTGCAATAGCCATTATGGCATTTCAAAGCTGCATTGTGGATATACACCTTTTACCTTTTATATTTTTAATTTGGAAAGTATAGGGAGGTTTTTCAGTTTTATGGAATAACCATTATGCTTAGAACCTCAACTTGTATTGTGTACCATCCTTTACTGAAACTACATTTTTCTGGGTCAGTTTGATAACATAGCATAAACTAAATGCGCTCATTTAAAAATATCTCTGAAGTGCTTAGAATTTATTTAAGATCTTGCATTCCACTTTTAAAGTGTTTACATCTCAGAATTTCTGATTCTTCCCTAATATAAAAGGAAAAAGTGTGATGCGTAGGACAGCAGCACTCAAGAGAGAATAAGGATGTATTGTATATAATCCAGCAGTAGCATTGTTGTCATTTATAGAAGCAGGAGATAGTTAAAAAAGCCATTTGACCTTTCATCAGTCTATTCATCAAACTCTGTTGGCTGGCATTTCGCTAGCAGAGGGAGGTCTTGCAGGGCATATGGCAAATGTTTTGCAGATAAGACCATGGAACTGTGAAGTCTTGAGAGGGATGGCGTGCCAAAAAGGGAAATGGTCTTAATACTAGATTTTTCCGTTTATCCCCAAGATTGAATGTGCTATAATATACTGAACCTACAAAGGTAGAATCCAGTTCGATATTTGTAATTGAAACCATATAGTCTTATAAGTCTTTTTTTCACTACCTTCTCCAGGAAGGGTGAGGCTAGACCTCCGCAATATAATATTTTTCTCCCACAGTTCACTGTTTTCATGTTTTCTCTAGTTTTCCTTAAATATGTATTTACGATATGACCCTTGGGAGTTGGTAAGAAGTTTATCCAAGCCTTTTTCCAAAATCCATTGAAAAATGCTTGGTGAAAGACTAATTTTAGTGGAAACGGTAGTTGTGTTCACATACATTGACTAAACATGGTGTGAACCAGTTTCAGGTTTGTGATGAGACCTGAAATTGGCTATTCAGAATGTTTTATCACATGTATTTCCTGCAGCTCTGCTGAACTACAGTTAGTTCTAAAGCACTGGAAAAGATTTCACTGAAAATATTTTCCCTGAATTTTTTGAGAGTTAAAAAAAAAATCCTATGACATGATATGAAATTATTGTTACTTTATGCAGGTGTATACCAAAGAAACAAGTTTGCTTGACTAGTTTTGGAAAGTTTGAATGTAGCCAGCATGAATGTGTGCCAAGGCAGTTAAATTGTGACCAGACACGGGATCCTGTTTGTGACACAGACAATGTGGAATACACTAACTTGTGCACTTTGTACCAAAAAGGAAAAAGTTTAGCATACCGAGGACCGTGCCAGGTAGGAAGTGGTTCTAGCAATAAATATAAAATCTTCTTTGTTCTTTAATGTCAACTTTGCAATATTCTGGGTTTTATAGTTTCCAAAATGTTTGCATTGAAAGTAACCCTTTAAAAGTGTAATTTTCACTAGTATAAAAAACACTTTCACAAAATTACATTCAGAATTTTGTCAAGTGTTTCTCTGCTTTAGTTAACAGTTGTCACAAAACCAATCCAAAGCTTTACTTTTGCTTTCTTGGGGATAATACGCTGATATTAATATTAAGTCTTCCTATATTTTTCACTATTAAAGCTTGCACTGAGGTATGTTTGCAGTAATTAGTGCAGTTCCTTGGCTAGTTAAATGCTAGTTTTCACCAATCTGAACTTGTTTTAAATAAAAATTAATGCCTGGTTGTAGAAAGTCTTCAGCATTTTGTGAGATTGTGCCCCAGGTTTACCAAGTTCATTGTTCAGGATCTATTTACACCTGAGTTTTGTTGAAAACTAGGTAGTCTGTAATATTTTCTTTAGTTAGTCTGGATTGGATTAGTCTTCATATTAATCCCTGAGAAGGATTAGAATTAGGTTTAGTTCTTCCATCCAACCACTTCCTACAGTGTTGGTAGACAAGGTATTTCTATCGCTTTACAAGAAAAGTCAGGAGCTACTCTTTCCAAAGTTGCTGGCTCTACCATTGATAGGCTGTTCATCTCCAGGTTTTTCTCAAGTGATGAAGATTACTTCGAGACCTTCTCTTGGTCTCAACTGATGGATATTCTTAGAAGTACAGAACATTTTTTTTCAGGGTTTTTCTGTATTATAAATGCTATTGCTCTTTTAACCCACTTCTACTTTCTGCCTTTATACCTTCTTTTTCTTGCCCTTTTTCAGCAACCTCGTTAAGTACAGATAATTCTTCTCATTGCACATCAGGTATCTCATGAGATACTCAGAGAATGTTCAGCCCTTGAACAGTAAGAATCACAGGAATATTGCATGGCTGGTTTCTTTATTCAGCAGTTACATGTGTAGTTGCATCCATGTTCACAAAGTCTTTGACACTGGTAGCTTTAAGTTTTCATTCTTCCTTTCATAGGGAAGATGACTGCAAGATATGAAACAATTTGGGGTGCTCACATTTACTTGTTCTCTATCTGGGTTTTTTTTTTTAGATTAGGCGTGTAACAGAAACTGTAGTTGTCTTGCTATTTTAGAGGATATACAGTGATCATATAGCTATGGTGACTTACTTGAAGTTACTTTAAAGTCATTTCACAAGACTTTGGACAAAAGTATTAGTCATACCTGCAAATAGTCAGCAATTCTATTTGTTTCTGTCCATGTTCAGAAGCTTAAGTTTATTGGCATTTGACTTCTTGAATGTGTTGGGCTAATAAATATGCACAGGCGGGATAGAAAGAAACTGTATTACAATTTTCTTTGATTTTTACATGTGTTGAATCAAGTGACACCCTAGATACGTTTTTCTGAGAGAAAATGGACACAATATTTTTATACATGTAAAGGTCTCAACAGTAAATATATTTTTGACAGAGGTGTCTAGTAATGGATTTCATTCTTCTGAAATAATTTTATATCTTTAGCATCTCAAATAATGTGTTAGCAGTACATACAATCATAGAAACATTTAGGTTGGAAAAGACCTTTGACCATTTAGACCATTGAGTCCAACCGTAAACCTAATACTGCGAAGTCCACCACTAAACCATGTCCCTAAATGCCACATCTAAGTGTCTTTTAAATACCTCCAGGGATGGGGACTCAACATGTGCACACACACTAAATTTTAAGAACACAGAAACACACTGAGATGAATGAATAAATAAATTATTAATAAGTCATTAAGATATTAATAAATACTACAATATCAAATGTTGCATTACTAAATTTTATTAATAAAATAATACTTTGTTACATAATAAAATTATAATAATCTCTAATTAACAAATTAATTTAAATGGCACAGCCATTTTATTTAAGCATTAGTACAGAACAAAAATTGTTGTTTCCTAAAACATGTCTTACCGTACATTTCTCAGATTCCAACTTATGTTTTTCTGTCACCTTCTTTAAGTACTTCTTTGCATTTATTATGCATTCATAAACTGGTAGGTTATTTGCTCTAGATTTCTTACTTTTTTGAATGTCTGACAGTATTAGCAGCAAATTCCCATTATGTTTGGTTTTCCTAGTTAAAACTACGCTGAAGTTTTTTCTGTAGCATGAATAAATTGATCTTTGAAACATTTCTATGTGTTCCAGCCATTTTGCAAATCAGTGGAACCTGTATGTGGACATAATGGGGAAACCTACAGCAGCGTCTGTGCTGCCTATTCCGACCGTGTGGCTGTTGACTATTACGGACACTGTCAGGCTGTAGGTGTTCTCTCAGACTACGGTTTTCATACAGAATGTGCCTTTGTTAAATGCCCCCAGCTTTCTGCTGCTGGCTGCAAACCGGTCATTGCACCAGGTATGTTAATTTGTTGCTGAAGTTTGCTGCAGATAGGAAAGAGTCTCCAGACTATGTGTATAAATAGGTGCATATTTGGAACGCTTTAAAATACTGTCTTCCATAATGTCTTTGAGACATCTAAGAGAAAGAATGAAGCAGAGGTCTTTGCTTAGGGGTAGAACAAGCCAATATCAGGACTCAGCTGAGTAATTCTGAAGTTGAAAAGCCTTGGCTTTAGAAGTCACACTGCTTCAGTCTTTAGAAACTTGCAGCTGTCCCCATAGGACTGGTTTGGGAGAAACTAATGAGGCCTGTGGTGGCTAGGGTAGAATGTCACTGAAGTGACAGCACAGATACCACACCGGAATGCCAAACGGTCGTCAAAGTAGAGTTCCCAGATGAACAAAGATTATATTTAATTAGAAGACAGAGTAAGATACCATATGTATTTACACTACTGTGAAAGAGGAAGACAGTAGGAATAGTTTTGCAGTTGTGCTGTTTTGAACTAGTGTTTTATTGTCTTCACAAATGCTTCCTTCATGAAATGGTAACTAATCCCAGGTAATACACAGAGCAAGGAAAGCTTAGTTTTTAAAAAGAAACAATTTTATGCATTTTTCTCATTCACTGGTTTGAAAAAGTGTATTTGTGCTTTGGTATTACATTTAATATTGTACAAGTCACTCTGAATTATAATAAGTTGGGAGGGTGAATTAAATACACAATCATGGGTAGAAAGTTGAAATATTAGCCCTTTGGTTTCTGAGATAGTGAGGAAAAGCAGTAGGAGAAATAGGACCCGCTTCTGTGTTAAACACTAATCTGTCAGACAAGTCCTTTTGCTATCAGATTGAAAGATTTGCTTTGCTTTGGTAGTCTTGCTATTTTCATTCTCAGTTAACATGCAGCTTTTGACCTCTGCTTACTTAAAAGTGAAAAGACTATTGGCTTTTATTTCTGAGGTTGGGTTTGGTGTTTTTTTTTTTTTTTTTTATTCACATAGGAGCCTGCTGTCCACTATGTGCTGGAATGCTGAGAATCTTATATGACAAAGACAAGCTGGATACTTTTGCAAGGGTAAACAGTTTAATTATGCCTTATGTTAAATGGTACATGGAAAAGTCAAGTTACTGTATACTCTCTCCTGAAAAGTTAACACATTATTTTTCAGTAGATAGTGTGTGATTTGATTTTTTTTTTTCTTGATACTGTTTATACTTTTATTTCTTAATATCAGGTATAGAAATTTAATTATAATGCAAAGCAAAACAGAATTAGAGTAGGCACAAACAAACACATTCAGGTTTGCAGTTTAAATTACTTGTACAATGATGCAGGACTGTATCTATCTCGTGGTAGTAATCCAGTATGTATTTGTTATTTATGGCCTTTTTGTTAAGATTATTCTGCTAGCTCACTATTTCCTAATGTAGGTAACTCAGTTCTGACATTGTCTTATGCTTAAGTTGGATTGGTTTTACACTCTTTGGGTTATCTAGATAGTTGTCACTGATTTTGTTGCTCGTCAGCTAACATGTTGGGTTTTAATTTAACATCTCTGTAAGTTAGACACCAGCATCCTTCATTGCTGCTCTTTGAAAGATTGATCTTCTGATGTTCATTGTCTATCACTGAACACAACATACTAAGCCCAGACTCCCCATGTGATTTATAAAAGGACTGCACTTTACTGACCCCTGCTTTTATGCTTCAGTATACGGAACACAGCAGAACGCTTGATTTTTGGCACGACATCACAACAAAATAGACTAGTATGATGATCGTGCCTAGGGAAGCAAAACAATTAATGTTTGCATCTGCACATGATTTTTATTTTTTTAAATACCAAGCAGAAAGAGAATTTCCCAAAAACAGTATAAAATTATATTAACCTTTTTATATGTTTAGAAGTAGAGAGAATTAGCTATTATTGTAAAAACGCAGAAAAATTTAGCTTGAACAGGACCCCTGGAGGGGTCTTCTAGTCCAGCCCCCTGCTCAAAGCAAGGTTAACTCCAGTTAGATCAGCTTGGACAGCTGACTTTTTAAAACCTCCAGGACTGGAGATTCTACACGCTGAACACCACTGGACTCCACTGGCTCCACTGGACTCCACTGTCTCTGTCATCCAGAGAGACCTGGACAGGGGCCTGTGGGAACCTCATGAGGTTCAACAAGGCCAAGTGCAAGGTCCTGCACCTGGGTCGGGGTAACCCTCGGTATCAGTACAGGCTGGGGGAAGAAAGGATCGAGAGCAGCCCTGCTGAGAGGGACCTGGGGGTGCTGGTGGTCAAAAAGCTGGACATGAGCCAGCAATGTGCGCTGGCAGCCCAGAAGGCCAACCGTACTCTGGGCTGCATCAAAAGAAGCGTGGCCAGCAGGTCAAGGGAGGTGATTCTGCCCCTCTACTCTGCTCTGGTGAGACCTCACCTAGAGTCCTGCGTCCAGCTCTGGAGCCCTCAACACAAGAAGGACATGGAAGTGTTGGAGCGGGTCCAGAGGAGGGCCACAAAAATGATCCAGGGGCTGGAGCACCTCTCCTATGAGGACAGGCTGAGGGAGTTGGGCTTGTTCAGCCTGGAGAAGAGAAGGCTGCGGGGAGACCTGATTGCGGCCTTTCAGTACCTAAAGGGGGCCTATAGGAAAGATGGGGAAAATCTTTTTAGTAGGGCCAGCTATGACAGGACAAGGGGTAATGGTTTTAAACTAAACCAGGGTAGGTTTAGACTAGATATAAGGAAGAAGTTCTATATGATTCTATGGTTCTATATGATTCTATGGTTCTATATGATTCTATGGTTCTATATGATTCTATGGTTCTATATGATTCTATGGTTCTATATGATTCTATGGTTCTATGACTCGAGTCTCCAGTTCATCAGTGTGGCCTGGGGGAGAGGGCATAAATAAAGGGGAACGATGACTTCTGCGGGGTCTGGTCTTGCTGTTGCAGCCCAGTGCGTGGTTGGCCTTCATCTCAAGGGTGTGCTGCTGATGGATGTTCTGCTGATTCTCTCAGACATTCTGTGTCTGTTTGTGCTCTGTGTATGTGCACGTTGGCCAATTTTGCTGAGTAACAGTGTCTGTTAGGTCATGACTGCATCCTGGAATGTCTTCCAGTTGTCCTCTGTAATGGTACCAGGAGCACAGTGACCACTGCAGTTTCTCAGTTCATACATTACATGTGGCTGTGAAGAAGAATTTTTAGTTTTAGTTAAAGAAATTTATTGGACTCACTCAAGCTGGTGATAACTTAACTGCTCTCCTCTCATCTATGAAGTACCCTAATACCTGGATTTAGGGTACTTAGTAGTTGCTTTTTATTTCTTTTTCCCCCCTCTTTTTTTCCTTCCCTTTGTCACCAGAGTCTTGCTGACTTTCTCTTCTCTTGCTCACCTAATGCCACAATACACAGTCTTCAGTTTTCAGAACTCATATATATAAATATATATATATTTATATTTAAAATATGTGATATCTCAGTCATTCAAGGCAGCATTCTCTTAGCACATATTAGAAATTGCAGAAGTTTGACTGAAGCTCCCTCCTTTGGGAACGTCAGTCAGGGGGTCATCCAATAAGCTTCCAGAAATGATCTCTAAGTGGTCGCAGCCACCTGGAGACTATGCATGGAGTGACACTACCCTGAGCATAGAGAGTTGGAAACTCTGTGCCTGTGTTACTCCAGTGTGAGTCAGAGGCCAGCTACTGTCTCCTACAAATACAATAGAAGATACCCAACTGTGTATCTGAGTAATTTGATACTTCTGTCATCCACATTAATTTAATGTTAATAACATTGATCTCCTCTGATTCCTTCAGTAAAACTATTGGTGTGCAGCTCTTGCTCTTGACAGTGTACGTATACATATAGCCTATACATCCATTGTACTGGAGATGGTTAAGTCTCAGACAGATGGAATCATTGCTAGAAGTGCTGACATATATTTAACCAACCCAAGAGGGCAGGGAGTAGTAATGTATGCCTATTTTAATTCAGATAGGTGATTCATATGAGGAAAAAACTGGTTCAATTACTGAAGAGTTCTATAAATCAGACTTTTTATTTCTCCCCTGACCCCTCTGGCCTCTTTTGTAAAGATAGCAGGAAACAAAAGCTAGCGTCTACACAGAGCAAAGAAACATTAGAGATCTGCTAAGATTCTAATCTAATCTACTAGATTTCGAATTTCAGGCATTAAAAATCCAAGTTTGACACTGTTGGTCATCCTTAAAAGTATCCATGTGCTTCTGGTTTAAGGCTGTTTGAACAGGGTTTGCTGATCAGTCAGCATGTCAGACTACATTTTAATGGGGCTATGGCAAGGAAATCCTTCAAAGGTCTGGTAAAAGAAGTGTTGTGTGACACCTTGCAAATTTGATTCATGTAGTCTACTTGGATTTCCCAGATTTCCGTTTCTTAAGGTCCTGTACCAGTGGTCTTAAAAGAAACGAAGCTACAATAGGATAAGAAGGATGGATCTCTTGCAGCTAAAGCTAGAAAACAGAACACAGCAGAATGACCAGAAGTCATGAGTGAAGTATTCATGTTGGTGTCTATACTGTTCAACACATCCAGAAGTGACCTGGAAAAACGTGAAAAACCTTTAAGGTGTGGCAGTCCTTCAACAGACTAAGCATCTATAATCAAATTATTGTTTGTCAGATACAGACAGCAGAACAGAGATAAGAATTTTGAGAGAAAAATACATTTATCTGGTAGTTATGTAGTGATCTTGAAATGTCACATGTTCCCATATGTACAGACGTACATCTGTCTTCACAAAGCCATAGCTCTTCATTTCTCGTGGCTCTTGGGACAAGTTCTGTGAGGGTAAAGGTGTGCCAGCTGCTAGGGCTGCTCTGCCTCTTGTTTCCCAGCATGGGAGTACAAGCTGCTGCAACAGGTAACCATTTACATTATATTGAGGTGATACACACTAACTGTGAAGGTGGAGAACAACGCATATCAAAACCATGGCTACTTTAGGAAGTAACATTTTTTCCCCTTCTTCCTTTCACTTTTTTAATGGTTTTTTTGAGGGTTTGGGGGATT
Source organism: Egretta garzetta (assembly GCF_000687185.1). Classification (NCBI taxonomy): domain Eukaryota; kingdom Metazoa; phylum Chordata; class Aves; order Pelecaniformes; family Ardeidae; genus Egretta; species Egretta garzetta. The sequence goes on from NW_009259588.1 coordinate 693,787, forward strand.
TTTTTGCTGCATGTTAGAACTGGGTGTTTAATGGCTGAAATAAATTTTCTGGCATGACATAAAGTTCTTAAAACTGAAGAGGAGAAATGTAATTTTGCATAATACCACATCATCCACTAAGTTCTTTGTTTTCTTCCAGGTAACAAATAAAAAGCCTATAACAGTACTTGACATACTTGAAAAAATCCGCCTGCATGTCTCAGTGCCACAGTGTGATGTGTTTGGATACTTAAGCATAGAATCTGAAATTGTGATTCTCATCATTCCTGTGGATCAGAACCCCAAACCATTGCAGGTAGACTGTTTTATTATTTTGTTTACCCGGCATGGATTTACTTCAGTTTCAATGTAGCAGTTTTTAAATTGTGCATTTTCCTGTGTACTGAGTACACGGGGATTTCTCTAGTGACTCAAATCTGAATAGCTAGTACTATGGAAGGTAAAATGAGAATCCTGCTTTTCTGGTAAGAGGCTTTTGAGTGTGGGTAATTAGAGGGGAGGAGGTAAAGGAAGGTGAAGGATAGAGTAGTATGACTTTTGTTTTAAAATTAATAAATGCAGAACCCCCAACTTTCTGTGGCTAAAATAACAGAAAATATAAACTGATGAAAATAAATTACTGAATAACCTCTTAAATTAATATTAATTGTATATTAAATGCATATTAAATGGTACTCCTGGTGTAATGGTTAAAAGTAGATTGAAGTATATGTGATACTAGGCTGAAGCACATCATACATATTGATATCATATTAATACATTGTGCCCACCTTGATGTTAAGCAGTGGTTCATACCAAAGAGAATCTGTTGATACTATTCTGAGACCATCCTGGTTTTGATATTCCTTTCCAACTTATGGTAAAAAGTGCTGGGAGATCCCAAAATGCTATTACGACCTTAAACAGGAAATAACGTTCCATTAAGCTACCTAGCTTGCTGTGTCATAGCTAGTTCATGCTAGCAAACAAGAACTTAATGCTCACAGTACCAAAGTCTTTAGAGTTTTACCTTTAGGTAAACCAACAAATGCAGCTCAAAGTTCTTACACTATTTTCTTAGGAGCAGTTCAGAGCAATGGAAGTAAGGCTTTGGTATTTGTATTGCATTATTATTGTCTTGGAGCTGTTGCTTCTTTTTTACTTTCTGCTTGTTATCCTCAATGGTCTTGCACAGGTTATCTTCTTCCTATTAAAATGAACAAAATTCCTTGCCATTTTATAGTTGTTTCTAATAGTCTTGCCTGGCCCTGCTGACAGCACTTTATAATGAAGTCCCTTTGGAGTTTACGTGCTCTGATTGGTTCATTCTGGTTCCTGACACATTGGGGTATACTAGTGTAAAATGAAGTTCCTCAACTTCCAAAGCTTTGGGCATCCAGATATTAAGTTTGTAAAGTTAAAACTTCACCAGAGGCAGCTTCCAAAGCTGTTAAAGAGACTTAGTACTAAATTGGTTCCTGGGCTGAAGTAGAAGGTAAGGTGGAAAAAAATGGATTTTCTAACATAAATTCATAATTATCATCATGTTGGTGAGGGAATGGAAACCTGGGTTTTCTCAGGTTTTCCTATTACTTCCATTATTCTCTTCTCATCCCTTCCCATAAAAGAAATCAGTTTTCCCTGATTTGGAAGAAAAAGCCCACTAAGTAGAAAATCCTGATTTTTCCACTGTTGCAGACTTCAAGGCAGTATCTTGGTCAATCAGGAAGTCAGTCCTCAGTTTCAGAGATACTTACTTTAATTACAATATACTGTGAGCTTTCTGGCATCAACATTCAAAACACATCACCCACATTAACTTGTATGTTCTTCCCTTTTGCTGCTACTCAGGGATTCCACAGTAGTTTTCATAGTACCAAAGTCTGTGATAAAAGCTCCAATGTTTTCTAAAGTATACTCCCCAAAATTATGTAAATCTTATGTGCTGATGGGAATAACTCAGATTTTCTTTCCTGAATTTTGCTATCTAGCAATGTTTTTGCATTGGCGTTTTATATGGCAAGAAGAGAAATAATAACTTTTTTTTTCTTAGATTGAAGCCTGCAATAAAGAAGCAGAAAAGATAGAGTCACTGATAAATTCAGACAGTCCAACATTAGCATCGCACGTACCACTGTCAGCTCTAATTGCGTCTCAAGTACAAGTTTCGTTCAGCATTTCTTCGCCTTCTGTTAAAGTGGTACCTGTTCTGCACTCTGTGTTCATAAGCCTTTTATTCACCTTGTCAGGATTAATATATTATATATAACTGCTTACACAATATGCATGAGTATTGTGGTGGTTTATATTGTGAAGGACATTCAGAATTGTTGATCACTGAACTAGAAAACAAAAATTGTAGAAGATCTGATGAACGACTGTTTTTCAATGAAGAACTAAAAGTATTTGGAATAATGTGAAAAGTCAGATGACTGTTTCAGCACAATTAGATTGTTTTCTGTTGATCCTGGAAACATAAGAATACTCTGGAAGGTTCTGACATTATGGATTTATCATTTTTGTGAGAAGGGATCTTACAGGGTTTTTTCTAGCAATGAGTGTTTTGAGTTTATTGAAGAATGTTAATTTTGTGTTATTCAGATGCATATCAGTGACAACGAAAAGCATGCACCTATTTTAAACATCATTTTTGGAAGAAACAAATTGCTGCTACTTAATTACCTTACCAAAAATTTAAGAGTTTATTCTCATGTAAATATGCTTTCATATTTTATTATGAAGAAAACTAACTAGCCCTGGGCCTATTTCAGTAGATGTCTTTACTTGGACTAGTGAAGATTTGTAGGACATTGGGGCTCAATGCTTGTAAAATGACAATCAAGCTCTATACTAGTACCTGACTTAGTGAAGGAATATGTTCTTTTTATAGTTTTGTACATTTCAGAATCTCATATTGGATGCAAAATTATAAAGAAACTCAGTATCTGTATTTAAGTGCCATTTAAAATATTGCAGTATTTGCATGTTATCTAATGAAATTTATACTTTAAATGTTTATACAAACTGTATGTTTTATTACTTACTGTATTTTATGCACCTGACCTTAGTCTACATGAAGTATTTTATATCAGTATTATAATAGCCAACTTTTGAAGTATATACAGAAAAACTTATTTTTGCCAAAATGCTGAACTTTGAATGAAAGCACTGAAAACTTTTTGAACATGTATGTTTGTAGCAATTATTTTCTGCTAAATATTTTAAATGCAAAAATATTAAAGCTTTTTATTTTAATAAAACATTTTGTCATGTGTCCTTGTATACGAATGTGTAATTTTATAGATTTTTGCAATACAGCATGTATTTTTCTTTCTCTCTCAATTCAACACTTAAAGCTAACTGCAGTTACATACATTCGTGACTCACACAGTTTAATGTTCCCAAATAAAGTACATTTCAAGGGGGTTTTGAGGGCGTTTGGTTTTGGGTTTGTTTTGGTTTTTTTTTTTTTTTTTTACCAAATCTGTCACATGCATGTAAGTTTATGCTATGAGTGTCAGACTCGATTAACTATAGAAGAAGAATGTAGCTGTCTTTATGGGACCCTTTTGGGTAAGGTTGCAGTCATTCTCAGTTTTGATTTGGAAGAGACTTCTCTCACCCATAGCTGGAAATCTGCAGAAACGCTAAGGACAGAATTACTACCTTATTTGTACCTAAACTTTAAGGCTCAACCTCCTCCAAAGCAAACTGAGTGACAAGATGTGCATGCTTGCAAGCTGACAGAGTGAGTTTCTTTGAAACCTCCATCAGTTGCTTTTCTAAGCATCTATCTGTTGGTGGTTGTCTCTTAATGAGTGAAGAGTACTTTTAAGCGCAGTTGTATTCTCTGTAGAGTTTCTAAGTACTTTTGGTAGATGAGGACAATTGCAGATGATCTTTGGAAGTGTTCTTGCCAAGTAACTCCAGGAAGGCTCATGCACATAATCATCAAAGTCTGGATGCAAAAAAACTTGTTGAATATGTTGATAATCTATCTGTTTCTGAAATTTCTTCTGTGGATTCTTTAGAAACTTGGACACATGCATAATGAATGCATTTGAAAAGCTTTCTGAACTGAAATGGCTTAGATAATCTCCCCAGAAATTGCAAGCCATTTAGATGTTTTATTGAATTCCTTATTTTTTCCAAATCATTAGCAAATATTTCTTCAATGTGTAGCCTGTTACCTTGCTTAGCATTTAGCTGAAGCAATCTGATGCCTACTAAAATGAAAGGTATTATAAATGTCTTAAGAAAATACACACACAAACATAAATATGTGCACCACACTGGAAAAATTAGTTAAGAGCATAAAAACATACCTTTTGTGGAACAGACTATATAGCAGTACTTTTTTCTTTTTTTTTTTTTTTTTTTTTTTTTAACAGCTGTGAAGATTTTCTTCAATGAAAGATAATAGCAAAAAGGTGCCTCAATTTGTACGATGAATCTGGAAGAAGCAGAATTTAAGTCCAGAGATTTTTGAATGCACATGTGAGTGTCCAGTACTTGCTAGAAAAGACTGAAGATTTTGAGTGGTTATGTTAAATGTGTACAGAATCAATGAGATTTTGTATAATCCTAAATTCTTGAGCATAAGTCCAGCATCCAAAGTGTACAGGGCTTAGGTTCTTTCTGCTGGATGAACAAACGTACTTAAGTATTTTCTAGGTTTTCTCAAGACCTAGGTCTACCTCAAAGGAATGAAGAAACCATTTACTTACAGTTTTGAATTCAAATGAACTAGGAGAAAAGATGGAGGAAATCAAGCCCAGTTTTACTTGGAAGTTATGAAATTTGAACCTAATGGGGACAAATTTGATACAGGTTTCAGATGAGTTTTTCATGTAAGTGCTAATGGTGTTCTGTCACCATCTGTGTGGAAATCTGGGTTCGCTTGAGAGGGAATGGAGACAGCACAACGGCACTTAAAAGCATCATGAGCCTGTGTGTTGCTTTTATAACAGAGCAAACAGAGCAAGGGATTTCTGGGTTACACTTTCTGCTGAGTTTTAAGTCCAGCAGGAGCTGGGATGTCTGAATTTCAGAGAAGGCAATGGTCAGTTCTGTGAGAGGCCATGGTGAGAGGGCGTGAAATCAGCACTTAAAGCCACAGTGTCATTTCATAGCCCTGCTGCTCTTTCATGCTCTAGTTTCATGCTGCTTTACCCAGTGTCATAACTTGGAGGTCTGCATGTATGTATCTTGATTGAAAGTTAAAGTGCTATTTATACATCCTTACTGAGTTCTGACACTTTTCCACGTCTTCCTTTCACAGATAACAAAGTATATTTCAAAACTTTTCAACGCCACCACTATTTCTAGGAAGCCCTGGGAGCATTTACATGATACATAGATATGTGAATGCTTTGTAACTTTGTGGCCCAGATGTTTTATATTTGAAGTATGGACTGTAAGATGACCCTCTAGTCAAATGAATTCCAAAACAAAAAAATGGTAGCATTGGGGAAAAAAGATTTATCAGCCACTGTTGTGCTAGACTTGACTGCAACTTCCTGTGTATTCTTTGAACTGGTGCTGTTATATGACGAGACCAGTGAAGGTAACGACTGCAGGTAACAATTTTATGTCCTAGCAGTGGCTGCACCTGCTGCTTCTAAAGCATTCTGACTTCCATGTAAATGGTAGTGCACTGCTTGTTTTGTGCTCCCACTCCACTCTGGGCTACAAGCTTTTGCAGAGCCCATTGCATAAGCCAAAGAGACTCTGAGCTTAAATACAAACAAAAACTCTCTTTGAGGAAAATGTTTCCAAGCCCTAGCAGGTTGGTTTGTCTTGAGTTATCACACTACAGTAAAAAGGATACACTTCTAGCATTAAGTAGTACATCAGCTTTTGCTAATTAATACCATGAAGCTGAAGGTTTCAGTTTATATATATAATACTTTCAGTTGCGATACATGGAAATTTTTGGCTTATAAATAATTTTCTGATCTTATGAACGTTGTTAGGATTCATTTATTGTTTTCAAAATTACATATAACTAGTATTTCCCACATTAGACAGCCTTTGTCGTAATATATACATCAAAGCCTTTAGAATATATTTAAATACTTTACACTGATGTAAGTTTTATTTAAATTAGGAATGTTAAAATAGACTTCTCCAAGCATAATATAGCAACAGCTTTTATGATCAACAAGTTCTTTATCTTCTACTTGGGCTCTCCAGTAGGTGGGAGGAAAAAAAGCCAAACCTTTTCATTAGTCCATTAGTCTCAAACTACTGGCTACTGTTACATAAAATAGATGTACGTATTTTAAGTACATCTAGTTATAGCATATTAGTGCTACAAAATTTTGTGCACTGACACCTCCCCCCTCCCCTGCATTCTTCAACATGAACAAAGTTATGGTCAAAAACATTCATTCTAGACATTTTGAAGGAGACTTACCCAAAGGGCAACAGTAAAATGTTTAAAAGCTCTTGTAAAAGGGTGGGGTTTTTCCTTGTGGTTCATAGGACATAAAGGAGAATAAAAAAATACAGGATAGCCTTTACTGAGGATGTGAGAACTCATTCAATAATGCAGTAACCTTATCATCAGTTATATAAAGAAAGGTTGTTAACCTTAGATTTTTCATTAGATTATCAGAACTGTGCTCTTCAACACACATATAAGAGCACAGTTCTGAGTATTATATATAACATATCTATCTGTGAACCTATTTGCTTTCCTCAAAGCTGGTTTCTGCTTTGTTTGGCCAGGAGAGTAACCTGAGCTAAAGGGTGTTGGTGGTTCCGTAATGCTGACAGTACTTTATAGTCCTATAGATTCTTGCTGTAAAGAGCCACCCCTGTGTTTTGCCAAATGCTCTCTGTTGTACTTGGCAAGGTTTCTCAGTTGACTTCTTTGCACTTGCATCTCAGCATCAGCTGCAATATATGCAAAGGTTTTTTTTCAGTTCTGATTCTCCTTCTAAGCTAGCATTCTTCTAAAGCACTTCTGAATAATCCTAGAGGGTTACATGATTTAATTAGCAGGTTGGGATATACAGCAGAACAGGAGGGGTTTTTGCAAAGCCTTCTCACCAGTGCTAGAGTGGCAGGTTTCAAATTAAAGCCTGCTCTTCAACTCGGTGATCTACAATTCTGCACTGTTCGCTAACAGTGAAATGAGTGAATGGGCCATTACTACTGTTTGCTGTATAAATTTACTTTTCAATCAATTTTTGAACAGCAGCAGGAGTAATGTCAGTAAACACATATTAAAACATATTCATATGCACATATGCACATATATACACAGATATATACACAGCTGTGTATAAATATATTTATCTCACAGTGCCCTGTATCAGGCTCTGTGTCAGCCTCTTCAGGAAGAGCACATTTGGCCATTGTAGAGAATTTAGCGATTTATTTTAGCAAAAAATCCAAACAGTGGGAGTTAATGCTTTTCAGTTTGGATTTCAAGTACAAATGGCGATCACAGATGCAGGACTAAATTGATTGATTTGTTATGTAATATACACACAGCATTGTGCAGCTACACATATGCAAAAAGGTTAAAAAGCTGTGTCTGGATTGTTGCATTCTAAAATGCACCCATCAGCAGCAGTTCATTTTCCTCTGAGTTAGCAACACTCTGGTCCCTCCTGGTCAGGGCAGTACAAGCAGCTTCCGAGTACCAGTGCAGGCACTGACATCAGGCAGGAGCGGCTATCGACTGCCGACCACCTGCAGAAGTTCAGTTCCTCTGGCATAAGAAAGTAAGTTTAAGTATTTGCAGCCATTAATCCCTTGCAGAAGCTGAGCAGTTGCCAGCAAGGCTGTGGTTGGACTGTCATTAGCACTGGCTGTGTGCACTACCAGCTCATGTCAATGCTAACTTCATCCAGGTTAGAAGTAGGCTCGTGACTGCAGGCTCCCGACTTGGCCAGAACGCAAGGTCTAGTGAGCAGCCTGCCTGCTTTTCATGCTGGAAAGCAAATGCTGTCATGAACACATTCTCTGTGTATGTGTTAAATTTGTCAGGTTGTGCGTTTTGCTTTTTTAACAGATTTGAAGTGGCAATGTAAACTCTGGATCAGCAGCTCATGGCTGTAATGTTTTCTTAAGTGCTGCTCAGACCCATAATGCTGGGCTTGCTCTGTCCCTGAACCACAGCTTTTAAGAACTCACTCAAGATGAGTCAAAGAAGATAGGAGAAATGCAAATACACATTGCAAAACTAGAAAAAAAATAAAGCTGTGGTATTTTTCACTCAGTTTAGCTGTGTCAGCTTAGAAGAGTCATGAAGACAGAGTAACTTGGGTTTTAACTTTCCCAAGCAATATGGACAGGACGTGTCTTCAATCCCTGAATGCTTCTAAGACAATATGGATCCGTAATTCCAGTGCTGTGCTACACAGCTTTTATCAGTAGTAGCACCCTCTGCAGTTCTCAGCGTGGAAATTGTCCATGTCTGGTCAAGTAACTATAGTGTTGGATACAATAATGATTTTAAAATCTTTTCTGTGCAATGGAAAACCAGGAGGTTTAGATTCCCTGTTTTCACAAATCTCATGATTGAAACTTAATTTTCCTAAAGGCACAGGATACCATCACAAAACCATAAGCTGGAATTTACAAAGCTTTTATAACTGAATTTTCTAGGGTTGGGTTTGGGTTGGTTTTTTTTTACACTCCCCAAAAGAAAAATGTTATTTGGAATTGCTGATTATTTCTTCAGCTTATGGTTAACATAAGGCACTACATAAATTATATGCCATGTCCCTTAATCACTCCTCCTTGTTGCTGTGTGCTGCATGCTGCAGCATAGCAAAGACTACAGGCACAGCTGGAAAAGTTGAGAGAGTTGCTCATAGCGTTCGTTACAGTCATTTTAAGAATATGAAAAATAGATGGATATATCTTTTTCGATCTTCTCGGAATCTTTCCACAATTTCTATCATCACGTAGCTCCCCAACACCATTTCCAGCTTATTTTTCTTTTGTCCATTAATTTGCAGTAGCTGTGACTTGAACATTTACCTGCCAGTACAAACGAACCTTTCCTACACAGCACTTAAAAAATCACAGAAAACTTTGGCCATGTGGTTTTTACAGCAATTTAGGAAAACTGCTCTCTAAAAACAGAAATAAGTTTCTGATCTCATCAGCAGAGTGCACTCCTCTAATGACAATGCAACTGTGTGTACTCCATTACTTTGTCTTACGTGCGTTAACTAACCTGATGTTACAGTATAAATAATGGATATCCCCTATGTATATCTGGTATATGTGAGCGCTACCTATCTAATTGGGTGCATGCTAGTGTGTATAGAAATGTTTTATTACCACAGCAGCTCTTTTCCTGTGTCCCATTAAGTTAATTTGAAAATTGCATAATATTTAACTAAAAGTAAAACACCTATCTAACCTCCAAACTGCAAAGTAAGCTTGCATGTTAGCATTGCTAGCATATCTGTGGTTGCGTGGCAGGGCATATTTCGCTGTTGAATCCCACATTGCAAGTCACAAATTAAGTCCTCCAAGTCTTTTTTTTTTTTTTTTTTTTTTTTTTTGGTTTTTTTTTCTCCAGATGAAACAACTGCCATGGTTTCACAACTTTCTTTTGAATTCTGACAGCAGATGTAGACTTCCGTGCTTATTGTACACTGTAAAAAAAAAGGAATTGTTAGCTATCCAAACTCTCTTCCAGTGTTTATCTCAACCCAGCCAGCAATTCTTAATGTATTTAAAGCATGGTATCACCATTAGCTACTTCCTGTGTGAAGTGCAAGGTTTGCTCTCATTATTTTACAGCTAATGACCACCGTGGTATTAACAGGTTACACAGAGTTGTGATTCTGTCTACACACCCCAATCACAATCTCACCCATGTTTAGCTCTTCAGTCACAGCCAGTGAAGTGATGGTCTCTTAATCATATCACAAAATGTATTTCTGAGCCAGAGACTCAGAAATTCTCTTTGAACTTTTCACATCATTGTTATTGTATCAAGGGTACGTGTAGCACCAAAGCACTGCTTGAAGCACAAAATGTTACCATTACTGTGACCCTTCTTGCTCTGATGGTGTAGCTCATGATTCATTATACCTCATACTCATTTTCTGGTACACAGTTAGAAGTGGCACACTCACCCTTGCACTCAACAAGTAAATATAATAAATAGAAAATACTCACATTAATAAGCAGACTGAGTTCACATCACTGGAACAAACTCTGGAAATGAACTGATTATTCAGTACTTGTTCTCAATGCCATAATCAATTTCCAAAATGGAATTGTTCACCTGAGTTTCCTTTGTACAGCACTATTGTACATTAGGCATGAACTGATCCAGATGAAGACAAAGGCAGTGGCAGCGTGCATGTAGCAACCGCATCATCCTGTGTTACTCTGATTTTTAACAGCAGAGTAGATGTTTCATACCAGACCATAGCAGGAGTGTTTATTCTTGGTAAATGCATGGGCAGCTGCTGATGATCTTTGATAAAGTTTTGCTACATACTACAATAGACATTTAATTACATTATTATTGATAGATGCCAGTTTTCCAAGGACATGTCCATAATCTGGCAAGGGAGGTGAAGGGCAGCCAAAAAGGTTTCTACAAATACATGAAGAGCAAAAGAAAGACTTGGGGGGGAGGGGGCTGGTGACAGGGGATACAGACAAGGACGAGGTACTCAAGGCCACCTTCACCTCAGATTTCACTGGTAAGAGCGGGCTTCAGCAGTCCCAAGTGCCTGAGACCAGAGGGGAGGTCATGTAACAAATATCAAGTATCTTTGAAATATTCTACTTTTTGTGCATCTAACCCCCTCAAAGCCATTCCACAGCACTGCGCTGCATCCACCAGGCAGATATTTGACATCTTAGAAAAAAAAAAATGGCACTGACTCAGCAAGAAAGTTGAATTTGTCCAGAATAAAAGTGCCTAAACATCTAGCAGCCCTCTCGGTTTGAACAAAAGCTCTGTGTATTACTCGGGGAATTCAAGCGACAATTTAGTAACAATAGTTCTGTGGTTGAAAAGAGACAAGTGAGCTGAAAATGTATTATATACATATTACATACTTGTCAAAGGTACATATTTTTCCTCACATATTATGGCCTTTCCTGCACTGTGAAATGAAAGGTCTTGCCCCAAATTCCAGATTAGTGAAAGAATCACAGCCATAACTCAGACGTCTCTACTTTGAATGTTTAACACCCAAATCACTTGTCCAGGGTTTAAGATGTTCACTTTGGATTATTTGTGTTAAAACTTTGGATTTATTTTTTAAGGTTTGTTTTTCTTTATGGCTTCAAAATGCTAGTATTTTAATACAGAAAGCCTTTACTCTCCAAAACATGTATCAATGTCACAGGTTCAAAATCACTGCTGTTATGTCTTCAGTAACTCAAAAGTTTTTTCATAGATTTTACAATTTTGATCATTTTTTTACGACAGATCTAATATATGCTAAGGGTTTGGTTTGGCTTTTTTTGTTTGTGTTTTGGTTAGGTTTTTTTTTTTTAGAAATGCTTGTGTGGACTGCAACAGGAACTGAAAGTGGTTCAGAAGTTGTACGAGGTGTTTGGCTCAGATTTGTATTTGCTGAAGGCATATACTGAAGTTTCTGAGAAGGAATATAACTTTCCTTGAATTAAATACAGAAATATTCAGGTACAGTGTGGGAAACATTTATTTTGATAGACTCAGGGGGACATCATGCTCTTGTGATTTTTAAACAAAACTTCAACACTAAGGTTAAAAATATAAACACTGTGGCCAGGGTTGTGTTCCCCACAGAAATCCCGTAGGTGGCATCACAGCGTAAGCTTAATTACATTTCAGCTGCTTTTAATTTAGAAGGAATGCAACTGGTTTGGGATCCTTTTCCAACTTTTTTTTTAAAAGCTAGCGCTTCAGCTCTATTTTCTATGCCACTTAATTCTCAAAATCAACTCTGCACAGGCCTGTTAAGTCTCTCTCAATTTACATAAATTTACTTTCTCCTGCAGATGCCCATCGGGAATTATTCAGGACTGCCCCAAGAATCTAATTCTCCAGTACATAAACTGACATGTCGCTGTTGAACGGTTTTTGAGAAGGATACCTGACATCAAGGACATGTATGGATGTACTAAATTGTTGGCATGGAACTAAGCCAAATTGTCACTAGCAATCTACAAAGTTTATTTAACTAGGTATTTAAAGAGGCTACTCAGACATAGACAGAGCTACACACACACACACACACACTCTCAAGGTTTCAACACTTGTGAGCAAAGAAGTAAATATTTTTTAAGATTCTTGGAAACCCCTGGTTCTTCAAGGAACTCATGTACACAGACATGAAAGTATCATGAATTGCAGTAAATCCAGCATTATTGCCTTAACTCAGAAGAGGGAAAAGAGAGGAGAGAGAGGGGAGAGGGGAGGGGAGGGGAGAGGAGAAGAGAGGGGAGGGGAGAGGGGAGGGGAGGGGAGAAGGAGAGGAGAGGGGAGAGAGGGAGAGGCACGTTTTTCGATGTTGCGAGCTGCTGGACCATTTGTCTATCATTCAGAAAGGACATTACATGTTACTCACGCATTAACATCTGAATAATAACTAGTAGATGTCAGCACCATTTTTTTCTCTGATATTGGGGGCCTCCACAAGGGGAGGACTGGCAAGATTGGCGAGGAGCCAAGGTGGATGTAAACAGTTCACAAAGTGAACAACCTGCCCCCCCTGTGACCATCAGGGCACAGCGCCCTCGCTCTAGTTAAGGCAACGCTGAATTGTTTGATGTACAACCACCTGGGTGCAATGTATATAATCTGCTGTTGAAAAGAAAAAGGTTGCAAGGTGAGGCAGGGATGTCCTTGCACTGTGCCTCAGCTACATGCCTGACCTGTCCCTCTGCTTCTCCTTTGCAGCCCTCTGTGTGGTTTCTGGGACTCCCTGCACTGGTTGCAGCACGGGTGATCATTCTCTATTGTGCTGGCCCTGAAACCACCCCCCACTAAATGCACATTAGTCTTGGATTAAAACAGCACCCAGTATTGCTCCCACTCATTCTTCAGGCTCGTTCTCCAGAGAAGGTCTTTCCTCTCAGGGACATCTCACCCAGCTTCTGGAGGCCTCAGACTGCACCTCCCCCATGTGTTACAGACTGCAGTTCAGACCCCTCATGGAAATGGGATAGGTGAACGGAAGCTGACCTGTCAAACAAGCACAAACAGTATATTTTTATTTAGCAGTATAGAGGGAAGAAAAAAAAACACAAAACAAAACCCAGCCTTGCCAGGTTTATCGCCCTGCTCAGGGCTTGTCACCAGCGTAGTGTTCCCAGCACATCTCGCCTATCTCAGTTTACATGGCTTGTGAATTCCTCTGTCTAAAACTGCCTGTGTAAATCTTTGCCATTCTAATTCCTTTAAAAATCCACCTCCTTCCACCCAGTGAGGGAATGGGGCTGGCCCCACCAGCTAAACATCTTCTAATAGTAAGGTCACTGTAATAAAAAGTTTTATGGCTCCAGATTTCCCGAAGAGAGATATGTATTTCTCAGCATGATGCAAATACTCCATCTACAGCGTGAAAATCTGGCCAGCAAAACCAAGTAGATCTAACAATGTTCAGTGACAAAGCAAAAGTCATGAAAATAGCAAAGATCTCGCAAGGCAGTTATCACTTCTCTTCCAGCTACTCCAAAACCAGACAAAGAGTGTGAAACCCACACCAGTACTTTCAGGTATTTCTATGGCAAGTTGACCTTGTTGCCCCAGAGGTACCTGTGGCTTAGGGCAACCGAAACAGTAGGACGCACACAGAAGCATCTGCTCTGAGAAAATGTTGTCTTTCATTTTTAAAAAATACATCTTTTTGCTGAGTTCTTGAGGAGCAAGCTCCCCAGGAGCCTTGAACTATCAGGAGGATTTACTGATGTTATTCTTCTTCTAGTCCATGCCTTCCTCCCCCAGACTAAAGCATTCAGAATTGTATGTGCAATTTTTGAGTAATTTTTATTAGACTGTTTTAACTTTTTATATAAGTATTTCACATTTTATTTCTTAGAAGAGTAATACTTTGGAATGACTTTTGTTAGAAAGCCTCTGGTCCTAGCTAATATACCCGATAAAAACCAGAAATGGTATCAGAAGAATCTGGTGGCAGAGGTCTGGCTTGCAAGAAGGACCTCTGCTCTGCCCAAGGAGACGCGGTCCCCTGGCAGCCCCTTATGTGCAGCAGCACCAGCCAGCTCGGCCTCACACCTCAGAGGGGCCCTGGAGAGGCTCCCCCGTGCTGCTGCCCACTCCTGCAGCCCCCCCAGCATCCAGGGACTCCAGCTCCTCTCTGCCCTCCTCGCTTCTGCAGGAACCTGCTCGAACCCGCCTCTGGTCAAGGCCACGTTCAGCAAAGCCCGGGTCCTTCCAAACACATTCCATAAAGAGAAAGCGAGCGCAAGGCACAGCCCCCTGTCCTCTCAGACGTTTCGGAAATTCGCCCACAGCAGCCATCCCTCATGCCATTTCTTACGGCTCCCACTCCCCTCCAAGGCACTGCTCCAGCTGAGGTGAAATGCAGCTGGATGTCCTGAGCACGGCAAGCACCCTGCCCTCACTACCTGGACTTTCACCCTGTCCCCAGGGCAGATCTTTCTGCAGGAGCCAGTGGGCAATGGTTCCCACAGAGACTGCCCAGCATGGTGCTGCACTTGCTACCGGCTCATTTCTCTCGTTACTTCCTGGCACTTGGGCCCAGACATCCTCTGCAGGTTCCCAGAGGCATGTACCGGCACCTAAAACGCATGGAGTGAGGCCTCTGGAGGCCTGGCAGCGGGTGGCACTGCTGCTCCGTGCGGTAGCAACCCTCAAGAGCTGCAGCAGAGCAGCTCAGTTGGCAGGAGAGGCCCTCACCTGCCAGCACCCACCGGGATAAAGGGCTGATGTCCTCACTGGTGCTGCTGCTGGCAACCCTCACCCACTGAAACGCATGAGGCCCAGTCCCGAGCCTGGGCAGCCACCCCCTTTCTCCCAGGTGCAGCCGCCTCACACACCTCCCCTCAGCTAAAGTGCTTGTGTTCATCTCAAAGCCAGCTTTCTGCCCAAACTGCACTCATTGGTTCCAAATCTCAGGGCCCTGGCCCAAGTGTGGCCTGTGTGTGATCCCACGCTGATGCACAGGTGGTCACACTTCAACCTGTTTGTGCCAAGGCTACCGCTGGCTCTGAGGAGCAGCAGCCAAGTCAGTTAATCTGTCTACACTGGCTAACCTGTACGCACGCATGTCTATAAATCATGACATTGCTGTATTTAGTCCCAGCCCTCAAGTCCTTCAAATACGGTACTGGCTCTTCTCTACAGCAATGCTGCCTGACAGCTTTTCGTCCATTAACAAATTTGGTTAATAGACTTGCACTTTTCACATCATTAATAAGATCAGTCCCAACAGCTAACCTTAAATGAGCTTACTCCAAAATAAGCAATCCAAGACAGAATAGATTCAGCTGTGCTGCTCACGCTCTGCCTTCCATCTTCTGCTAACACATGGGCTGTTGACCAGCCCACCTTACACTTAGCTCCATTGAGGATCACGTTCAGCCACTGTAGCGTTAATCAGGCAGAAGCTGGTCACGCGCATGGTCACACATGCAGCAGACTGCCAATACTTTAAAAGGTCCCTGTTTTGGGATAAGTAATGCCCTTGCAACTCTAATTCTCTGCCCAGATCAGAAGAGACTGTTCTGAGAGCTCTGAAAAGCTGGTCATTCAGTTCTTAGTCTCTAGCACAGTACATGGTGCCAGTCCTGTGGCAGATGGACAACACTGCATGTATTTGCTATGCAAACTGACTTAATAAACGAAGCTCTTAAGGGTACTTGTCCTTCACTTGTTTAGCCTGGAGAAAAGGAGGCTGAGAGGAGACCTTATCACCCCCTGTAACTGCCTGAACGGAGGTTGTTGTGAGGTGGGGGTCGGTCTCTTCTTCCAGGTAACGGGCAATAGGACGAGGGGAAATGGCCTCAAGTTGCACCAGGGCAGGTTTAGGCTGGACATTAGGAAAATTTTTTTCACAGAAAGGGTTATTAAGCATTGGAATGGGCTGCCCAGGGAAGTGCTTGAATCCTTGGAAGTATTTAAGACGTTTAGAAGAGGTGCTTAGGGACATGGTTTAGTGGTGGGATGGCAGTGTTAGGTTAACAGTTGGACTTGATGACTTTAAAAGTCTTTTCCAACCTAAATAATTCTATGATTCATGACCTAGAAATTATTTCAGATTGCATGTTCCAGAATTAGGTCCTCATGTGTGAAAGGTAGTATCTCACAGAGACTCCAATAGCATGCTTTCTGCATCAGCTTTTCTAAAAGGCGACGCTGCTGACATACCATGTGTGTGACTGTACAGCTAACAAGCCCAGTCCACAAGAGAGAGTCTTCCACATCTCTCAGTGGAGACTGGAAACTGCCAGGGGAACTCCTCACCCCTTTCACTTTTTCTGCAAAGAACAACTAAAAATCTACAGTGCTTCTCTGTAATGTCTCTTCTGCTACTCATTTGTTAGTACTACTTGACTTGCGCTTGAGTTGGTGTCTTGGCATTTTTCCATCCATCCATAACAGTGCATTCTCCTGCAACTGCGCATACGACAGCTGCTCGAATGCCAGTTAGATGTAGGCCAGCCAAGAACCAGCAGCAAAGACCACAGCAACCGCACCAGGAAGACTGCCACACCCCACATCTCACTCGCAGCCCTTTCATTCACTACCATCAACGTACTACACCACACTGAGAACAACTGAGTTACCTAAAGCCACAGGTGCTTTCCTTAGCAAGTCTCTGTCTCACACCCATGCAGCAAATGGATAGCAGTACTGCTTTACAGACTTCTTGCTCCATTCAAAATTTACTACCTTTTTCAATTCCAAATGGATTGTAAGCCAAAATGATGCTGACTCTAATAATACAATTAATCAGATCTTTCTCCAGAAATGTCCATGCCTGATGGCTTTCAGTCATGCACACACACTGTCAGCTGTTCCATACTCAGCTTACTCAGTGCAGCTCGATGCGTAAAATACTTTACCGATCTCATAGTCTTAAGATACTCACCCACGTTATATGCTAGGAACTGCTATTACGCCCATTTAACAGACAGGCAGTCAAAATAAGAACTACGTGTGCAAAAATACTCAAGGCCTCTACCATCCCCTGATTTTATTATAAGGTGCTCTTCACATATTGCTCGGTAAAACACTGTGTTAATAAAGAGTAGTTTATGTGGAATTAGAATATGGGCACCCAGCCTGTGTTCATGTTGCCAATACCTGCAGACCCACACCCTTCTTAAGTACACAGGGCAGCACTGTAAGCACGCACCACATACGTCCCCTCACTATGTTAAACTCGGACAAATTCAAAGCAAAAAGAACTGTCGTACATATTCTGGGACCTGGCACCCGGGTAAAAAGAGAAATGGTCACAACTGCGGCTTGGCTGTCACGTCAGAACAGCTGAAAATGAGAAACGAGATTCGTAGGCACTAAAGCAAGGTGTTAGGTCAGACTTTAAATGCAGCACCACAAAGTTCTGCTTCATTCATGAATACCCTCAATTTGCCCTTTTCATGTACGTTTTGCAGAGGAAGGAGTGAAAATTCTTTAAAATTCTTTAAAACAAGCCATGCCACATTTTCTGAAGGGGTTTTTTGGTCTTTTTTTTTCCCCTTGCTATTAGACTGCAGCTTTTTTATCCATGTATCTGTATTTTGCTACTTCGCATCATGTTTCTTTCCTAGAAAAATGTGCCCACAGTTAAGTTTGACAAAGGTGTGTTTGAAAATGGCACAGCCAGCTGCAGTAGAATTATTTATTGGGAATTGCACACCCAAAATTGTATTTAACAGCTACTTAAATAAGCCCCTAAGTTTTCCTTAACAACTTAAAAGAGTGAAGGGGGAAAAAAAGTTTGATGTGATGGTGAACTGTAGTATTCTACACAAGAACACAATACTGAAAACCAATCACAAGGGTGTTTGGGGTTTTGTCCAAAACGCCAGTTTACCAAACAATCTGAACTCCCAGCACGTGAATATATACAGAAGAAACATGACTGAGTCACATTATAATAATAATCCTTCCTACTACATAGTTAAAATAGTAAGTTATCACACTATTTCACAAGCACAATTTTTCTGCCTAAAAACTCAAGACACCATGACAAAATATTTCTTGAACAGAGAGACTTCTCCAGACCAATACATTTCAGAAGCAGTATACCTGTAGGGTTTTTTTTTATTCCCATGAGGAACAAGTACTTGCTACAATCATCCTGCAAACCAAACAGCATTCTTCCCAAACCGGACTTCTACAGTGGACCAGAGCTTCATCCACGTGCTTTAAGGACTCGCATTCAGAAAGTCTGGTGCAGAGGGCACCTCCTTTGGTAGATTTGTTTTCCCCACCAGCACGCACCCAGAGCATTAGGCTCTGTCCACAGGGAAGTGCCAGAGGGGCATTTGTCACACTGCCCACAAGTAGCCCTAGGCAGGGGCAGCAGTATCCTTCCAGACTGACACTTCCTAACCGAATTACTTTGCACGTGAGAAGCCTACAGCAAAAGCCTAATTTAGTTAAGCCACTGATGTAACTTGGCTGTTTTCAGGCTCTGTGGCTTTTCTGAAAACCACGACCATGCTGTGTCTCAGTCACTCCTTTCACATTTCAAAATTCATCCGTTTTCTGTTTGTTTCTACAGTCCTCATTTAGTAACCGCAGGGGCATTTAGTGGTAGCAAATTAGTATCGAGATTTAAGAACATCAGTCTCTAAGAAAACACACAGCTGTCAGTATTTGAGATAATACATGGTATTACTGTAACGCACCAAGGTCTACCTAAGGCATCTGGATCTAGTCTAGGCCTTACTTTCCTTTTGTGTCTTATTTTGCACCAAAAGAAACTCACATCAAGTTCCCTGAATATATTAAAAGGGCGGGAGGGGAAAGGGGGGGGAAGGGGAGAGGATAGGTAATCATTTGCACACACACCTAAGAAAGTTAGAAAGCCGGTTTATTTGTGAAATTGAAGTCCAATAAATAAAATGCTCAACATCACCCCAGGGCACTACATGGGAAAACTCTGGTAAGTCTGGACTGCTCCCTTGGTGCCCCAAGCACGGATGAACCCTGAAATGACTTCCCAGCTTGCCACTCCAAGCCACACTGTTACCTCAGGAACAATCTCCACAGTTCATGGCAGGCCTTCCCCAAATACATGCTGCCAAATACTCCCTGCTGGAGTTTCACCGGTGCCAGCAGAACTACCCAAAGATGATAGGACTCACAGTATCAAGGTTTTAAGAGTGCAAATCAGCACCTAGCTTTCAGAACTTCTAGAGAGCATCCCTCTTCCTCACTCAGAGCCCTTCAAACTGGTTCATGACCTGTGCTATCCCCAAATACCTTTTTTAAAAATTTATTTCTAACAAGCTCTTGTTAGGCTATAAGAACACACCGCTTCTTACTCACTGCCACTCTCTGGGGCGGGATGTGCAGACGATCCCATAAATGGTGCTTATGTTTGTTCAACACTGCTATTAAATGACTAGGCTTTTCCAAACAGCAGATTCTCTCAGTTTAAGTTAACTGTATGTTACATATAAATTAGAATTTTTTTGAAGTTATCAATATGAAAATATCAAGATTGTATCCAAAATAGAATTTCAAAGAGCTTATAGAACCCTCAGGTGGACAGTCAACAAATTCTGCTAAAAATATCACACCCTTTTAGAAACAGCACAAAAACCAATTCTGTATCTGCTTTAAGAACTATTGCACAGGGCAAAGGTATGCTTACTACTTAAATAGAAATAAGCTTGGGCATATGACCCTTTCCTTGTTAACACTAGCACAAGTGAATTGACAGAAGAGCCTGCTCTTTTTTTTCTTCTGGGAAAGAAGGGTGGGGAGAGGGGGATGAAGAGGAGGAATACATATGATAGGTTATTTATGATATAACTGGCTGTTAGTGAATGCTGGAGGCACTGTTTGACAAGCCAGATGAAACCAAGCATATCCAGAAAGAAAGGACAGTACTAAACAAGGCTGCCATGTGGCCCCCGAGTACTATAGTTCATTCCTCAACTCAGGTGAACCTTCCCAACAGCTTTTTTGTAATCTGTAATAGGGATGCCAGTTCATATTGAACAAGACAGCCTATTCGGGTTTTGTACTACTCTTCTGCTCTCTATAGGACAATAAAAAACAACCACTACATGAGTATCACCGGTTCAGGTGCTCAACAGTTTGAAGTCTTGATGCTTCCAATTCAACCAGTTCCAGTTTGTACAATTTCTGACTCAAAGGACTTCAAGCCACGTATTTCATTTGCTGGGGAGGAGGCACTGCTCAGTTACTACCTTATGCGACAGCAATTTAAAATAAGAATCGGATTTTTCAGCAAACTTTGGTGATACTTGGATAGGGCTTCTACAGATAAGTAATGAGCACAGAAGTCGTATGTTCCATGTACCAAAGCAATCTGACACTCTCCGAAACAGTTTTGCTTTTTGAAAAAGAAACCAAATGCTGCTACCAGGGCTTTGAACAATAGGTATTTAAACAACCAGGCTTCAAGACCAACAAAAAGAATAAACACTTCTGGTTAGCAAGATCTATTTAACAGATAATAACACAACCACTTCAATTCAGTTCATTGTTAACACTTCAACAGGCACCCCCAAGCTCCTCAATCCCCACCATGTTAATACTAGTTAGATACTACAAGTCTTAACTTAGATACTACCAGACTTAACTGGCACAGGTATTTTGATTGAGGAAAAAAAAGATTGCCATGTATTTTATTGCTACCAGTGCACTAGGAATTTGAAGGGGCAATGGATGTAAAGGCTACAATCACTTCTTCAGTAAGTAAAACAAAAATAGGTTAAAAAAACAGGAGGACTTTAAAACACAAATAATCAAATAGATGTTTCTCACATAGTTTACCTCAGTATTTTAACCAACATTATACATTTTATTGTTTAGAAAAGATGACGGCATTGCAGAAAAATAAAATAAAATTTGTTTTTAACAGGACAAATGTTTTACATGGTGGTATAAAAAGAGTAATGGGAGCCTGGAGGGGAAAAAAGGGAAACAGAACAAAACAACCCCAAAAACCACTACTCCAGAAAAAGTAAAAAGCTAAAACAAATTCCAGATGTGTAAGTCTGAAGGCTTTAGCTTTTTCAAATACACAACTACGTGTGCCTTTCACAATAACAGTCACAACTGAACGAGACTTTTTGTACTACTGCACCCTTCAACAGGCCAGTCTGGAAGTTAAAACAAGTAATACAATAAACTGCTAAATCGTAAGTCTGCAATTATGGATTGCGTTTAGCTGTTATAAAAAGCTTGTTTACATATCTAATGGGTCATCATTTATATTCAAACTGTGCTTAATGTTTTTTAGTTCAGACATACTGAAACCCAACAGCACAGATGGTTTGAGATTGTTTATCGACTTTAAGCATGTATTTCTCCTTTTTCCAAAGAACGATGCAACATCAATTTTCCAGGCATATAGCAGCGAGGAAAGCAACTCCATCTCTTTTTTAGAAGGATATGGCCTCTCATTAAAGTAGTCTGTCAAAAACTGTTTTTGAGCCTCATATGAATTGTGATCATAATGTTTAGGATCTACTGCTAGAATGCGAAGATCCTCACTAGAGGGAAGCTTCTTCATTTCAGTCCTAGTATTAATCTTTTGTCGCTTGAAAGGCACTACCCCTGAATTCACTTCTTTTTCTGGAGATAAAGCTATGCCAGTACTTAAGCCCAGAGGCTGCTGTTCCCTATTCCTTTGGTCTTCTGCAATAAAGCAGGAATCCAATTGCTTTCTTTTCTGTATCACAGAATCATGCTTTTCACCATTCACAAACAGTAGCTCTTTCTTCTCAGTACGCTCAAGCTGCATCTTCACACTTGAGTTGCTGTCTTTGGGAGCACTTCTACAACGGAGCAAGTGTACAGCAATAGCTGTTAGAGTCATATTTCCAGTGTACACACCACAACAGTGGATGCACTTGAAAGCAGGAGACTTTAGAATTGTATGTACAGTTGGCATTATGTGATGCCGCTCTTTCAAATGCATTTCATAGGTTTCTTTACTAACAAACGTACCAAAGCAGAAGGGACAGGTTAGCACTTTTTTGTTGCATCTATTGTTCACTTCTGCTGTCTGAGGTTTCACTTTGATGTAAACAGGGACAAGCGTCCTTGAATTGAGGCCAGCAAGCACTGCCAAATGTACTTCTCTTTCACCAATGTCTTCTTTTGGTAACACTGTACTGAAATCAAAGTGTGGAAATACAAGGTCACCCTGAGCATCGTTACCTAGTTGAAATCCTCTGTTGCTGTAATCTGCATGTAACTGCTTTTTCCCATTGTGTGTAGCTTTATTGTGCTCCACGAGACTTTTTAAGTCATGGAAAGTAACTGTGCAAAACAAGCAAGCTAAGCCATGCATCAAGAGATGTTTCATGAGCTCTTCCTCACAGAGAAAACATTTACAAGAGAAACACCGGACTGTCTTTTCTGTCATCCACCTTAGAAAGGGTGCGCAAGCTGCAAGTTTGTCAGGTTCCGGGGTTTCCTCCATTTTTACTTCACCGTGTTTGTGGGCCACCTCCATGTGCACCTGGTAGACATTTGATGGGAAAAGCTCATTGCAGACAGGGCAAGTCTTCCACTGCTTAGCCTGCCTGACAGCCTGACTTGTTTCAGGACCAAGGGGGGAGGCTTGCAACGACATATTCTGCGACGTTAAAACCACCGGAGGAGAGGGTGCACTAGCCGGTGACTGGGACAACTGAGATACTGTCCCAGACTGCATCAGTTGGTTGGGCACTTGTGGTGGCGCAACAGTTGCTACTCCACCACCAGGAGGTACAGGCAACGTAACCGAAACCGGGGCAAGTGTGTACGTAGGTATCCCGTTAACCTGCTTACCAGTTGGAATCAACTGCCTAAGTAGAGAACCTGCAGTCAAAAAAGCATTTTGAGAAACTGCTGGTTGGACTGGCTGATTTACTAGGATAACGGCTGGGGCAACAGGTTGATTAAGCTGAAGAAACCCAGGTCTGACAGGCTGTCTGACAGGAACAACCCCAGAGGCAACAGGCTGGTTAAGCTGGAGCATCCCCGATGCAACTGTCTGGGCCACAGGAAGGACCCTGGGACCAATGGGTCTATTCACATTCCCCAGTGACTGGTTGACAGAGAGAACTCCTGGAGCAACTGGCTGATTCACAGGGAGGACTCCTGGTGCAGCCGGTTGATTCACAGGGCTGACAGGTTGAGTAACAGGTAGCGTTCCAGCTGCAACCGGACCATTTATAGTACCAATGGGTTGATTAACAGGGAAGAGCCCAGGCGTGACAGGCTGATTAACAGGAAGAACTGCGGGGGCCACGGTTCTATTGACAGTCCCAAGAGAATGGTTAAGAGGAATGGCTCCAGCCATCACAGGCTGATTAACTGGGAGCCTATGGGAAACAATGATAGGCTGGGAAGGCGATGGCTGTATATTAACGTTATTCTGACCTGCAGGGAGATTACTAGATACAAGACTAACGTGCGAGGGGGTAACAACCGGAGCAGAAGTCGTATGTGGAAGGCTACCAGAGGCACTTGGAACAGTCAGTGATCTGACTGTGTTTTGAACCGCTTTTGGCTGCACCACACTGTGGTTTTGATTATTCTGTGGAAATGCAAGCTGGATGCAAGCCGGAGCTGTGACGGAACCCGCTGGGGCAGGGGCAGGGCCCCTTGTTTCACAAGTCCTGGTTTCTTAATGTGTTCTGAAATCACAGACCGAAGTTTGTTCTCCAGGTCTCGGTGTGTTTCAGCTGTCAAGACATGATACATTAAAGAATCTTGGCTGTTTGCAGAAGCATTACATTTTTTACAGTAGTGCTCAATAGAATTCTCTTTACTTTCATCAGGTTTCTGGCCAAAATATGTACTTATTAAGTTTTGAAAATGGTTCATCAGCACGTGTTTCTTCATATTGTAATACAGTGTGTCTGTAAAGTGACATTTTAGACATGTAAAGTTTATGATGTCACTCCTGAATTGTTTCATGCCATCCAAAATGCTGACTGTATAGTTCTGTATTCTTTTATTAGATGAATGAAACATCCGGATATGTTTTCCCACTATTTTGGGATCAGAAGCAAATGCACATTTTGGGCAAGGAACCACCAGCTCTTGGTCCATTTCATCCTCATGGTAACGGTGCAAGTGATTCTTGAATGAAGTAAGCAATTTTGACGAGAACTTGCATAAGCTACAGCAGTACGGCTTTGTTCTGTATCTCTGCAAACAAAACAAAAACATCCACTTAGAAACTGCCAGTTCCTAAATTCCTGTTATCTGTTTGAAAGTAGTCTGCACTATCACCTGTCAAAAATGCCTTCACTGGATGTATAGCATGTATCTTCTTAGTTTCATGTAGATCTGTTTTTGAAAAGCAGACTTAAAGATGACATATTTAAAGGGAGAAACATTTGTGCCCTTTCTGCTTCTTTATAATATATTAAGAAGCCTTAAGTGAGTTCATTTCTACTTCAGTTCACAAGAAGTAATTCTGAAGCCCCTTTTTAAAGATGGGAATCACAGAACAAGCTAAGAAGAATTTGTATGCCACTGTACACAGGAGGTGAAGCCTTAGCAATTAGGAATAGCAGCCCTTTTAACATGACACTTCTAAAGCTTTATTTAGTTCAGGGCCACCTCCTGCTGGAGAAGAAGAGAGAAGAGGGGGGACGGGGGGGGAAGGTGTATTTCAATACCCTACCCTTCACTGAAAAACTCTCCAAAAGTACCTCCCCCAGCAAAGCCACAAAAGACTAAATTTTTAAGAAGATGCTATTGGAGACAGATTAATAATAGAAAGAGAGGTGGGCCTGTGTGAACCTCATGAGGTTCAACAAGGCCAAGTGCAAGGTCCTGCACCTGGGTCGGGGTAACCCTCGGTATCAGTACAGGCTGAGGGAAGAAAGGATCAAGAGCAGCCCTGCCGAAAGGGACTTGGGGGTGCTGGTGGTCAAAAAGCTGGACATGAGCTGGCAATGTGCGCTGGCAGCCCAGAAGGCCAACCGTACTCTGGGCTGCATCAAAAGAAGCGTGGCCAGCAGGTCAAGGGAGGTGATTCTGCCCCTCTACTCTGCTCTGGTGAGACCTCACCTAGAGTCCTGCGTCCAGCTCTGGAGCCCTCAGCACAAGAAGGACATTGAACTGTTGGAGTGGGTCCAGAGGAGGGCTACAAAAATGATCCGAGGACTGGAGCACCTCTCTTATGAGGACAGGCTGAGAGAGTTGGGCTTGTTCAGCCTGGAGAAGAGAAGGCTGCGGGGAGACCTGATTACGGCCTTTCAGTACTTAAAGGGGGCCTATAGGAAAGACAGGGAAAATCTTTTTAGTAGGGCCAGCTGTGTCAGGACAAGGGGTAATGGTTTTAAACTAAACCAGGGTAGGTTTAGACTAGATATAAGGAAGAAATTCTTTATAATGAGGGTGTTGAAACACTGGAACGGGTTGCCCAGAAAGGTAGTGGAGGCCCTATCCCTGGAAACATTCAAGGCCAGGTTGGACAGGGCTCTGAGCAACCTGATCTAGTTAGCAGTGTCCCTGCTCACTGCAGGCGGGTTGGACTAGATGACCTCTAGGGGTCCCTTCCAACCCAAAACATTCTACGATTCTAAAACCCCCTTATATGATAAAGCAGCAATGACCTCTTTGTATTATCGCAACGTACTGGACATCCCATCACAGTAATGTCCTCTAGCACACTCATTATAGAGCATATAGATTCTTACCAGAAAAATATTTTAACTGTATAAAAATAAACCTATCTTCCACGAGACAATGGTTTGCTCCCTCAATTACATGTCACTTGACAGCGCTACTTTTCATATCTATATGAACATTATTTTCTTTTTCCAAAAAACAGGTAGCCCTGTCAACCATTTTTTTCTTATCTACTTCCTAGGAAGTTAACCCTGGCTCCCACCAAAAACTATAGAATCAGTCACAGCAACATCTAGGTGGCAAATCTGCACCCTCAAACATCTAGTGGAACCTGTCTCTTCCCTCAGATGTGTTTTTCACCCTACTGATTTCTGTCTCTTATCAAACACCATCCAAAGGGAACAAGCTGTTCCACCACTACAGCGTCCAGCCTAGCTAGGTCACCCACATACGTCACAGACGCATTATGAAGAACTGTAGCAAAAACTGGTGCAGGGGTTTTTTTGTCATTTCATATAGCCATGAAGGTGTCATCTCTTAGCAGTGCTAGAAGAGTCTCCTGATGATAACCAAAATCTAACCTCCAAATTCAAAAGACTGGGTCAGATAAAGCCACTGGCCAGCTACGGCTGCTGAAGAGTATACTGTGAAGGCATCAGTGAATTATCCTCTACTTAAAACTCTTTAGGTCTCTGGTCTCAGCTGCTAGTAAACAACACCACAGCAAATCAAAAGCTTCAATCTTACTTCTAAAGTATACTGAGTAGAGAAAGGCCACTGACACTACTGAACTAATGAAGCATACAGAATATTACTAAAAGCTGCACCTCACTAGCTTACTTCTGAAGAAGTCAGGTGAAAAAGAGAGGTGACTGCTTATTTTAATTGGTTGTCTGAGGCTTAGAAAAGCTTGTATGCTTTTAAATACTGGGCAGTACAACTCTCTACTCCCCCCCCCATTTCTGGTTTGGGTCTTCTGTCCCCATAAACTTATACACTGCCAACACTTCCTTTCTGCCAAGTCTGAACAACAGTTGCTAGGTGCAGTGAAAACACTCTACTTTACAAGTAAGTGGTCCAAGTGCTGAATTAATTCACCATTTCATAGTAACAGTGTTCTTACTTATTATACAAACAAGCATTGCAATATACAACTAATAAACTGCCCCAGTACCTGCATACTGGTAAGTCTAGGGGAAATAATGTTCCATGACTTCTTAGATCATTTATTTTTTGATGGAGGTAAAAATTATGAGACTTCAGTGAAAGAAAAGAGAGTTCTGTACCTCAAGTTCTATCAAATTAGGGCAAATCCTAAAGTCCCACTACTTAGCACAAAAAAAAGCTCAACAACAACAAAAAAAATCTCCAAAACATCTGTTTCAGCAGAACAAAAGCATGTGGAAGTCTGCTACTTTCATGTTTTCTGCATGAAATACAGTTCTTCCAAACAGAGACCTTAGAAAAATCATTTTGTCACCATTTTCTCCTTGCATACGCATCTAAACTGCTTTTTATGTTCACAAGTGCTACTACAGTCTACTAATGGCATCTCAGTTTTACAGGAAGTTTGACAAAAAAATGAAGTGCCTTGGAGATTGACCAACACAACCCTCAACTATACAAACGGAACCCAAAAAGGCTTATTAGACACATTTAGGAAAACTCACGTTAGTCCCACTCCAAAGAATATACCCCAGAATGCAGTAACACTTTCCGTTGTGTAGTCTCACATTCCCTACAACTTAAAGACAAGGAGAAAGACACAATAACCTCCAAACCCCAAAGTTCTTCTAGAATTATTAGTGTCTCCCTAAAAATAGTACTAATGGTAGAAACCATCAACTCACCTAAATAGACAACTTCTCCAGCCTACTGAGTTTCCAATGTAGTTCAAACAACTTATTTTCCCTTTTTCCTCCTCTTCCCTGTTTCATGTCTGGGGAGGAGGGGGAACCTCCCCTGCCCATCTAACACAGATCTCCCAACACTGGATTTCTTTCATCAGAAGGTGGAGGAAAAGGCAAAAAAGACAAAATCAGCAAGGTTTGAGCTCAGATAACATGGTGACTGGAGCCAGGAGACCTGATCAAAGGAGAAGTTTTCCACGTTCATGAAGAAGAAAGAAAAATGGGGGGGGGGGGGGGGGGGGGGGAAAAAAAAAAAAAAAAAAAAAAAAAAACAAAACAACCCACACAAA
>NW_009259588.1:725760-732448 GCF_000687185.1 Egretta garzetta
GGTGGGACGGTGTGAGAAGTAGGAAAAGGCCTTGACTTGTTGCTGAGCAGTGCTCAGCAACAACTAAAACAGCAAGGTGTTATCAACATTTTCCTCATCCTAAATCCAAAACACAGCACTATGCCAGCTACTAGGAAGAAAAAAAATCTCTATCCCAGGTGAAACCAGGACAATATCCACACCTTATTCTATACCATCTACATCATGCCCAGGTCCCACACTTGCCCTCCTCCTAATGGAAAGAAGGCTTTAAATATGAAAACCCAAAAGCCTTAAGCCAGTCTTCCATTAAAAAAAAATTCAACACAGTGTAACTTCCCAAGACCATTATCCTGCTCCAGATAGTTATATTCTGAGTATGGTGGCTGGTCATCTGAAAGTGAGAATTGCAGTAATCTGCTGGATTAGCAGGTTAAGTGTCTTACTCTTAAAATTAATTACTTTTATTGCTCTATCTGTCTATTGTTATATTTTTTTACTGGAAGTGTCAGTTCTCTCTGATGAGCTGCAAATAACACTGCTTATGCTCTCCACTGGCCTCAGTTCAGTAGTTTTAAAGCAGAGCAATAAATGTGTAACTGAGGCATGCTGAACTGGCATGCCTGGGTGACTCAGAGGATTGTCAATACAAGTAACTTAAGTTCAGGAGAACCCATGGACATGCCCTCTCCACTCCTAACTGGTTATGGCTATATTTTTTTTATATGTTGATGAAAAAACAGTCTTAACTGCCTGGCTGGTTAGAATAGCATTGCCTCATTATTGGTGAAAGGTGCTAGCACAGCTGTTTATTTCTGTGCAGGCTTAGAGCTGATTAGACCATCCCAATGGGTGCCTGACCAGACACAAGTCTGCACTGGACTCATCTCTGAACTGGCTCATGCTAACAGAGACAGATATGGAAAAAACAACACAACTGATAGCTATAGACAGCTTCCTGGCTTCATACCCAGCTGACAACGTATGAAAGATTTTAGATCCATAATGGAATCATGGATATTGAACTAATTGTGGTAGAAGCCCAAGTAACCTGAAAACATGGTTTTCTATTCACAGATCTGGCATCCTTCATTCTGAAGAATTTCTGATACTTAGTCCAATGATTCAACTCCATCACAAATAATAAGCAGCCCCTCAAAATTTACTTATTTGCCACAACAGTCAGCTGCAGTCAGGAAACACCTGGTACCCCTAGCTGATCGTTCCTCCACAGAGCACTCTTCCCTTCCAGCTCCTCATGCAGCTAAGTAGAAGAACATCCTTTCACTGTCTGAATGCCTGGGAGAAGCCCATCGGTGATCATGTATCACAGTTACATGGATTGCCATTGCAGAAGAACTGAGCACTGTAACTCCCACCCATTCCCTGAATTTTCTAATCCTTCCATTAAATAAAAAGGATTTTTAAGCTTTGTCCTAAATGAGGGACTGTCTGGTCCCACTGTGGAAGCACCTAACAAACCACAAACTTGAATTTGCTAATAACTGACCAGATGTCTGGCTCTCTCCTAAGCAGTTTGTTAGTCCACCATGGAACAGAATTTCTTCAGCATTATTAAACTCCTGGACAAAGCTGTTTAATACGAAGCCTGTATTATCTGCAACCATGCCTTTTACAACCACATCTAGAATTAATGCACACAGTACATTTCTGGTTTGTGTTGAAGCCAAGACACAAAGGTGGTGACGGGAATGTGGGTGGCTGAGAAATATTGTGACATTTCATAGTGTGTAAGAGGGACCACACAGTGTTTCTGTCTACTGACAGGACAGCTTTCTGTAAATCAGAACACGGTTTATTGGATAGCTGTACAGGCTTCCCTGCTCATGGACACTGATCATATCTGGTTCCCCTTTTGAGGAGTCCAGTTCTTTCTGTGTTTTGTGTAGAAGCCTAGTCAGCCCAAGGTTTGAAATTCCACCCTGGAGAGAAGTGTCTCATTTTCAGGAAGACGGGACGGTGGGACGGTGTGAGAAGTAGGAAAAGGCCTTGACTTGTTGCTGAGCAGTGCTCAGCAACAACTAAAACAGCAAGGTGTTATCAACATTTTCCTCATCCTAAATCCAAAACACAGCACTATGCCAGCTACTAGGAAGAAAAAAAATCTCTATCCCAGGTGAAACCAGGACAATATCCACACCTTATTCTATACCATCTACATCATGCCCAGATCCCACACTTGCCAATACATCCCAACTAACCACCACCACTTTTTCTGTCTTTTGATACATACACACAGCTATCATTCCCTAAGTCTATGGGCCATGCCTCTAAAACAACCATTGAGTTAATTTAGTCCATAACTTTGGGCTCCATCTGTCATAACATTCCTTCAGGGCAGGAGAGGTGGTGCATGATGTTGGATTGTTGCCTGCTGAAGCCAGTTCTGGTGCCATCACCGATGTGCCTGTCTGGTTCTGTCATCACTGCACTTTGCTCGGTTTTGTCAAAACTCATTCTTCATTAATTTGGGTGATTCATATTGTAATACCATTGATACAACATACAGTATTATATAGCAACTAACATCACACAATTCAAATCATTGGCTGTTCTCACCCAGAACCAATCACCCAATGGGTGAGGCACACATCAGACTTCCCCCATCGTTCCATGTTACCCACCAAACACCCAGGTCCTTGAGCAAAAGCAATCCCACAGATAAGTCTGCAATTGCCCAAGGCAGGTATAAGCCAGACTGTCTTCCCCAACGTATTTTTTTAAGTGCACTACAGGGACTTTATCCACTTTGACGGTATGTAAAAGTTTGGATTGGGCAGGGCCAGCTTGACTGGAAGATACCCTAGTGTTGACTGACCAGGTGACTTTTGCTAAAGATGTATCCCAGTGTTTGAATGTCCCAGCACCCGTTGTTCTCAGTGTAGTCTTTAACAGTCCATTGTATCGTTTGATTTTCCCAGAGGCTGGTGCACGATGGGGGATGTGATGTACGCACTCAATGCTCTCTGCCGAGGTGTCTATGATGTTGTTTTGGAAAGGAGTCCCATTGCCTGACTTGGTTCTTTCTGGGGTGCCATGCTGCCATAGGACTATCTTGCCACAACACGGCAGCCCTGGTGGGTTTGCCTCTGCGCTGCCAGTTCCTCTGCTTCCATTGCTGTAACCACCCCCACAAGGCATTTGCTACCATCTATGAGTCAGTACAGAGATAGAGCACTGGCCACTTTTCTCATTCAGCTATACCTAAAGCCAGCTGGATGGCCTTCACCTCTGCAAACTAACTCAACTCACCTTCTCTGTGCAGCAGTTTCTGCAGCTTGTTGCACAGGAGGACTCCGTACAGCAGCCTTCCACCTCCAATGCTTTCCCACAAGACAACAGCACCCATCAGTGAACAGGGCATGTTGCTTCTCATTTTCTGGCAGTTTATTATACAGTGGGGTCTCTTCAGCATGTGTCATGTCCTCCTCTGGTGATATTCTGAAATCTTTGCCTTCTGGCCAGTCCTCAAGTCTCCACTGGTGCTTTCTGTCAGAGGCTCCAGGTAGGGCCATTCTCCCTGGCTGCGGTGTAAAGCACGTTTTTTACATCTTGTCCTGCCCAGACTGGCCCAAGGTTACTGCATGAACTATCCCCTGTTTAATTTGTTCAAAGGCTTGCTGTTGCTCAGGGCCATGTTTGAAATCATTCTTCTTCTGGGTCACTTGGTAGAGAGGGCTTATGATCAGACGGTAATTTGGAATATGCATTCTCCAAAACCCCACAACACCCAAGAAAGGTTGTGTTTCCTTTCTGCGAGTCGGTGAAGACATAGCTGTTCTTTTGTTGATCACATCCATTGGGATCTGACAACATCCACCTTGCCATTCCTAAAAACTGGATCTCCTGCGCAAGTCCCTTTGACCTTACTTTGTTCTATGGCAAAACCGACCTTCAGAAGGATTTCGACTATTTTCTTCCCTTTCTCAGAAGTCTCACCCTGTTCCAACGCAGTCTGGATCAATCCATGGGTAATGGTTTGGCTGTGTTCCCACCCCTGGGGACGTCAATTCCAGGCATACTGGACACCCCTCCAAGTGAAAGTAGACTGTGCCCTGCACTCTGCCACCAAAGGGACTGAGAAAAACGCGTTAGTGATATCACTTGTGGCATACCACTTGGCTGCCTTTGACTCCAGTTCGTACTGAACTTCTAGCATGTCTGGCATGGCAGCACTCAGTGGTGGCAGGACTTCCTTCAGGCTGCAGCAGTCCACTGTTAGTCTACACTCGCCATCAGACCTCCACACTGGCCATATGAGACTGCGAAAGGGTGAGTGAGTCTTGCTGATCACTCCTCGGCTCTCCAGTTGATGAATGAGTCTATGGACAGGCATCAGGGACCTGCAGCTGGTGCAATATTGCCACTGGTGCGCCGCTGTAGTAGCAATTGGCACCTGTTGCTCTTCAACCCTCAGCAACCCCACAACAGAGGGGTCCTCTGAGAGACCTGGAAAAGCAGACAGCTGTTTCATTTCCTCTGTCTCCAAGGCAGCTCTGCCAAAAGCCCACCAGTACACCCTTTTGGCTCCTTGAAATACCCTCTCCTGAGGCAGTCTGTGCCAAGGATGCACAGAGCCTCTGGGCCAGTCACAGTGGGGTGCTTTTGCCAGTCCTTCCTGCTTAGGCTCAATTCGGCCTCCAATACACCCAGCTGTTGGGATCCCTCATCATGCCAGAAATACAGATGGGTACAGCTTGATGGCATTAGGGTACACTGAGCACCAGCATCCGCTAAAGCCTTCGACTTTCTTTCTATTGCCAGAGTTGGCCAGACAATTCATCCACCATTTGCCCCTCTCCATCCTTCCAGGTCATTACTGCCAATGAGGTGGCTTATGATGATGGTATGCTGCATACAAAATTCTGCCATGTGGGTCATGTGCACTTGACTTCATCTGGATCTTTCGGTAACTGATCGTTGCCCAGGTCACCATAAATCACCTCCAGCAGGGCTAATTCCCTCAGCTACTGGATACCTCTCTCCATGGCGGTCCACTTGCCTGGGTGTCATAGATCATCTTCCTCAAAGGAATACCTTTCCTTCACGCCTGACAGGAGTCACCTCCAGAGGCTGAGGGCTTGCATCCCAGGCGCTTGGCTTCCCTACCCTCCAATTCCAGGCTACTGGCCCCATTATCCCAGCATTGGAGCAGCCAGGTGACAATGTGCTCACCTGGGTGACAGCTGAAATATTTTCTCATGTCTCCCAGCTCACTCATGGATAGAGATCATGTGGTTACCGCCTTGTTTAGGGGTTCTGCCTCTTCCTCCTCCTGTTCTTGTGATGGCCCTGCTTCATCTTCATCCCCTACTAAATGAGCTGATTTTCTTCTGTATTTCTTCTTGTGTATAGGGCTGACTGATACCAGCATGGGTTCAATATTTCTTCCTGTGTATAGGGGCAACTGATACAGGCATGGGTTGGTTCTCTGGTTCAGCTGCAGTGCCTGTCACCCAGGCTGGAGCAGCCATAGTGCCTGGCATTTTTTCCATCAGATCCAGAGGCATTCTCTTCCCCTTGAGGGTACTGAATAGTGTTGAAGAGGCCTCAGTAGGCATGGGCCAGGCCCCAGCACGTGGGACAGTGAGTCATGTCTCTCTGGAATTGGTATAATATAATACTGTAATATAGTAGCACTATACCAGCTACTGGGAAGACAATTAACTCTATCCCAGCTGAAACCAGGACACTGTGTTCGCACTTTTTCTTTTATTTGGCTTGCCAGTCTGATGGTGTGAAACCCTCCTGCTTGTTGCACAACTCCCTCCTGAAAGCGGCAACAATGGCACTAGGTTCATCCTGATCACCCTGATACACTTGCATATATTTTAAGATGCAGAACTCAGTAAGACAAGTTTGGTATTTTTCCCTGGACACAAAGTTTAAAAGCCTGCAACAAGATTACTGGTCTAACTGCTTGTCCGTTTTCAGAAATACTGACAATTTGTATATCCTTCAGGGTCTTGCCCTTGATATGTGATGGACGCCTTTGAGTAGACTCAAGTCTTCATCTGCTTGTGATTTTAAAAGAATCGCAAAATAGTCACCGTGTAGTACACAAATAACATTTCATTATTCTGCAGTGTTTTTCCTAAAGCTGTACTGTGTTCTTCTGTTGAAACATTACTAGCAGAGAATATGCAGCACCACTATAACACATCTTGCTGAGAAATAGAGTTTCTTTCAATGTTATGTACGAAAACACTACACTCTACCCCTGGCATATGAGGAGTCAGTCATGAGCAATCCTTCAAG
The DNA here is from genome assembly GCF_000687185.1 of Egretta garzetta. Lineage (NCBI taxonomy): Eukaryota > Metazoa > Chordata > Aves > Pelecaniformes > Ardeidae > Egretta > Egretta garzetta. Next base: position 732,019 of record NW_009259588.1, read on the forward strand.
TAAAGACCCCGCCATAAAGATCTATGGCAGAGGAGTATCATATATAAGCTAAAAAGTGAAATATTTTTCAAGGTTATGTTTCAGATTGGTTTAAGTTATTTCAAATGCTTTACCTTCAACAACTCCCTGCAGCTGTCAAGCCCAAGATCCACAAGAATGCCCTTCACCTTTTTTCGAGCCTTCCTGATATTATCAAGATTTTGAACAGGAATTTGAAACATTTTGCACTTTTCCTGAAAAAGAAATACAAAAAAAAGTGATGGAATACTTGAATACAGGCACTTGCATTTAACAGTACTAAAACAAAAACTAAACTCTGAAAAATGTATTCTTAAATATGAAAACCCAAAAGCCTTAAGCCAAAGAACTGGTCTCATTAATATTTCCCTGTAAATCACTTGCTTCCTCTTTCAGGAAACAGAATCTTGCG
>NW_009259588.1:733880-740372 GCF_000687185.1 Egretta garzetta
GGGGGGGGCGAAGAGAAGAATCCTTTACATTTCTCCTCTCTTATCTAAACAAAATTCCAAGTTTTTCTTTCAGATTTGTGTCTATATGTCAGCTATACTGTGTTTTGTGGGGGTTTTTTGTAAGAGAACAAACACCAGAATTTTACTAAGTTCTACTCAGAAAATTACTATAATCTCATTTAGGAAGTAGGAATTCAACACCTTTCACCTTGAATGTTAGTGTCAAGATGAGAAGCCTCTTTGATAATTTGGTGTGTTGTCATGTATGTACATGCTTAAAATACGATTGTTAGGAAAATGTAAATGTCCTGCAGAAGTTTCTGCTGCTGTAAGCAGACATGGACCTTGGCATAAAACAAGCTACTACAATATTAATGCAGTATAAATAAGATGTAATTAATGTATGGCACTGATAGGTAAATATGCTGACGTGAGACAATTTTTTTTTTTTATTACCCCTATGGCTTTTACATCTCCTCCTCTGAAGAAGTGTATAAAGCTCTATCACCTTTCCCAACTCCAGAACTTGGATTTATACCCTACCCTGGGTAGGGTAAGCCGCGATAGCTGGAGACCACCAGGAATGGTATGGTGCTTTCCCAACACTTTTATCTCTCCCCATGTAGCTGGGCTCCTATGGACACATCAGTTGCTTATCTTCAGCTCCCAGTACATCATAAGGTATCCCCCATGGGTTTAGCTTTAGAAGCATGTGCCTTTATCAATTCCTCCCTAGATTACACCAAAATACAATTTAGACTGAGTTTTGAGAAACGTAAATGGGCACAGAGTGCAACAGAAGTACCCTGCACTGAAAAAGGTCACTGGGAGCTTCACAGGTATTTCTTTGTTCTTGAATAGCTGGCAGAGGACCCGACAGAGTTTAAAAGATCTCAGTCCTTATGGCTAAACAATTCATCCATCCTGGACAAGTTCTAACAAGGAGGAAAAAAAAAAAAAATGAAGAAAACCCCCAAACAGTGCTTCAGCCTTGATGGCCCTGAATGTCTTGAAAAGCTATACTTCTCAAAAAAAAAAAAAGCAAGATCACTATCAATATGGAATCTTTGCCTTGAAAGGCAAGACTTTCCTGTAAACAGTTGCAAAACCCCCTCCCATGTAAGACAGAAGCTCCAAGCTAAGCCTCACCAAAAGCAAAAAAAAACACCAACAACCCCAAAAAAATCAAAAAACCCAGAACTTTTTCTATACTGTATGTCATCACTCAGGAAGAAAAAAAATCCCCAAACCTTAATTTATGTACAAAACATACAATTGAGGTTTTTCTAATTAAAATTCAAGCAACTCACATGCTATTCTCCTCTTCTTCTCCCCCCAAAGGAAAGGTGTGTAGAGAGAAATGGAGAGGGAGCCCCATTTGACAGATGCTAGTCTTGTTTTCTAATATTTGTTATCAGTAAGAAGTCTGGAAGACATTCTGATACCGTTGAGATGGGTGTGAAACAGGAACCTATACAGAATGGAATAAATCAGAGTAACTAGTCTGTCATTCTGTCAAAATCCAAGGAGTAAAATTAAGACAAAAATCCTCTTTTTAAAGTGAAGTCAACTGGGAATTTGCAGTCTCTGGTTAAAGCTTTATGATCAGTCCCTCTATGATAGCAGGTTATGTGCACCAACCCCATGGTCCACTGCAGGTAACAACAGAGCTGACAGGATGCCACCATGCTCAGATCAGCCAGAAGGAGATGTGGTTCAATACGTTAGGCTCCACTGGAAACAGTTCCTCCATCTCAGTCCTTTAACCAATACATTGATGCTACTGAACAAGGAGAAGCAGACATTTCTCGAAGCATGTCTATCTCACAAAAAAGAAACATCTACAAAGGTGGTATAGTATGTAACATCCATCTATCTCAAGAGTTTCCTTAGCCAGTAATCTTTCTGAAATGGAAGTCATTAATCCAGGGAAAAAAAAAAAAGAAAAACAAACAAGAGAAAATTGAATACAAATTACTTATTTTCCAGTTTTCAAGTAGTTGGTCTTCAATCCAAGAAGATGTCTGTTTCTGCATCACATGCAAGGTTATTCAGCTGGTCTTTAAACAAACTGCTTGGCAGTAAAACTTTAAGTAACTCCTCTAACGTTCTTCATATCCATCAAACCAGCAATGTCCCATCATAAAGGTCACAAAATTTCAACTTTCTAAGCTTATTCCCTCAACCTCCCCGTTTAATTCCATGATTACTATACAGTTTATTATCCATACTCTTTTACTATTTATTTCTCCTGTATTTTTGGACATTCTTCAAGCCTCAGCTTGCACTTTGTTTCCATGCATAACTACAGTCAATCTTCTGTTGCTCCACATCCCATTCTTAACAACCAAATTCAACATGAAAGCACTACAGTAAAATTAAAACTGAGTTACTCTAGCCCAAGAGTCTTGATCCTTCTACTGCGCTGGCTGCCTAAAGTCAAATTTATCTTAAACTACTTTTAACTGTAGTTTCCAAAAAACTGATAATCCACTGAGTTTTCACAGACATTACCTTTTCATAAACAGAACCAAGGCAATTTAACAGCAAAATAAAAGAATCATTGTAGCAGCTGATGTCCCAAACTCAGTTCTAATCTTAGGCCATTCAACCCCTGCTCAGGCATTTGATCCATCAGTCTGTTCCTGCATTTATTGTTCATTTAAATAGCACCCCCATAATGATACAGTAAGCTGGAGTTTTGTGCAACACGGTTCCCTTCATTTCTACAACATTTGTGATCACATATTCTAAAATCCGACTTGCATTCAGCTCTTCATCAAAGATCACAAATGCAACTCTTCCCTTCCAATAGTACTGTAGTATTTTAATACTAAACAACAAGGTAACAGTCTGGACAATATCTTACTAGTCTACGACAAATACTACTAGTTGCTTGACTAATTTCTCTGCACTAAAAAAAAAAAAAGCAAAAATGCTAACATTTCATTTCTTCAAAGTGAGAAGTCACCACAAAACAGAAAAAGTTCCTTTTTGCCTTTGTCTTTTAGTCTACTTCTTAGAACAATACTCATTATTCACCTTGGCATGGACCACCCAGTCCAGCCTCCTACTCAAAGCAGGCTCAACAACGAATTGCGACCAGGGCTTTCTGTGTCTTGGCCAGTCAGGTCTTGAAAACCTCCACAGACAGAGGTTTGACAGCCTCCCTGGGCAACCTCTTCCAGTGATGGACTGTGCTCACAGTGATAGGTTTTTTCCTTACATCAAATCAGCACCATTTTACTTTGTGTTCCTAAGGAAACTACAAATACACAATCAAATTAAATATGAAGCTGGCATGGAGCTGGAGCAAGAAGATGCACAAATGTACCTTCCATGTACAGACAAATACATCCAGCAAAATCTGACAGTAAACTAGATAATGCGGCATTTCTAGAGATTTCACAAAAACAGGCAGCTAGAGAGAAACCCTATTAGAACACCCACAGAGGAAAAAGGTTGCAATGTAATCCTTTTTAGACACCAGGTAATCTACACAGAAGCCAGATCTCCAGACATGTTCCTTGGAAGCTGGCCTTCACTAGTCTCTTGCTCATAGAACCGCTTATAGTAAGGAAATTATGAAAGGCTTATGGAACTTTGTCCTTTCATATTATCTGCTTTGGAAATTCAATCAATCATTCTTAGTTTTTATAAGTTTTTATCCAGTAAACTGTCATTAGTAACTGTGGAAGAGATTTTTATAAAGACTTTGAGGTTCTGAGTGGGTAGTATTTTTAAATGTTTGTTTTACCAACTTGTATTTCAGTGGTTATCAGAGTTGACAAGCATCAACAAAGTATTCTTTATTTTCATTTTAGTAAACTCATTATAAGTTGCTAATACAATATTAGTTGAGAAAACAGTAATAACTGCTTCATTCCTGAAAATGAAATGAGAGCATGTGATCTACTAATTCTCAGAATCTAAAGGACAAGAACACTGAATGGCAAAGACAGCAGCTGCAAGGACAGGGACACTGAGAAACTGCCTTAGAAGAATGCAAGTTCAGCTTGGCCATGATGAATTTTACTCTCATCAATCTTGTTCTGTTTCTGATAAGCTTACAAGCCATCCAATAAGTCATACCTGGATATCTGCTCAACTGCATAGTACACGGACGGTTCTGTTCCCTGGACTCTTTAGCTGTGCCTTCTGAGAGACCTAACCAGACTTAAGAGTACGTTGGCACCATCAAAGCTTATCCAGCCTTTGGCAGAAGAGGGAAGAAATGCACATAGCTTCCTATCAACGTCTCTAGGTGTTTTAGCAGCTTTGAAAGATTTGATTCCTGGAAAGAAAAATAGTCAATTGATTAGAATGGATACTATTCTTGTTTACTATCTCATTTGTTGTAAATGAGACTTAAGCTGACTACAGAAAAAAACCCCAGATTAATAAAACTTACTAAGAGTAGTTCCAGTCAACAAAATAATGCTACTTTGTCTTAAATTCCAATTTCTATCCAAGTGCAACTTGATAGAAATCCTAGGTAAAAAAAGAAATTAAGCTTTTGTTTGTGCAACTAAATCAGAAACCTTTAGGGGTCTCAAATTACAGATCCCTTATAGTCATAATGATTTTGCTCTTGGCTATAAATCACATACCCGCTAAAGCAGTCATCTAATCCAACAAAAATATGGCCATCATTCAATACTTGCTAACACAGTAAAAAGCATTAAGGTATGTGATTACATAGATAAAGACACAGCACATCAACCTGCATTTTAGCTAAGAAGTCAAATCACAGCAAACTACGGTTTAAATAACTACTGTGATGTTTCGTCAGCACACCATCAAGTTATCCAAGACTAGTTAGAAGATAAGAAGGGATGATACCATTCAAACTCATGAAGCCTTCCTAGAGCACTCTGGTAACACACACAGCTTGACTCCCCTGGGGATCAGCATTGGCCAGAAACTGAAGCCAGAAAGACCCAAGCACATTCTAGATGACTTGAGCATCTGGGTGGAGCCTACCCAAATCCTGCAGGACTCATCAGCCCCAGGTGGATGTGAGCAGAAGAGCCACCCACCAAGCCCAGCTGCTCTACGGAAGAAGTACAACTGCATTTGTACTGCACTCGTCAGCCTGATACAACTCAAAGACATTCCACACAGATGCACAGGACAGTCCACAGCACAGATAACCCACATCCTGAATAATTCAGCAAGGGGACAGAACTGAAAAAAAATAAGGCTGTGCTACAAGTTTCAGCAGAAGGACTGAAGTCTTTAAACACAAGCCAGCAATACCAGTGTTCAACAAGACTTAACCCAAATCGAGGTGTTCCCACAGTGGTAAAACACAAGGCATTATAAAACTGCTTTTGTGTGCTCTTCGTTGTGTCTTAAGATTTGCTATTTTTTGGGGGGGGGGGGGGGGTTTTGGGGTTTTTTTTTTGGTTGGTGTTTTTGTTGTTGTTGTTGTTTTTTTGTTTTTTTTTTTCCACAAAACTTTCATGAAATGAACAATTAGAATTACAGGTCTTATTACAACTTATAATACAGTATATTTATTACACACAGTTTGTCTATATTCAGCTCTTAAGAAATCCCTTTTTCTTGTTCAAAATTAAACTGGAAGCTTATTAAGAAGAGCACTAAGTTTTCTAGAATACAGATTGGATTGGGGATCCCAAGAGTGAGTCTTCATAAAAACTTCACTATAAGTCTTCAAAACTTTTAGGGGTTCAAACATGTATTTTTGATAACAGAAAAATGTTAAGGAAAACAACCAATTGCTCCCCCAATAGTTTACCCGTCAGAACTTAAGTATTTATCAGTTGAGAGGGAGTTGTTCATAATTTTGGCAGCGCAGAACTATGAACCGTTGCAGCAAAAGTCAAATACCTATTTTTGAATCCATTTACAAATCAGGTCAAAAAGAACTTCCCACTATTTGCTTTGAAGCACAAGGCAAGCATATTCAAATGGTTTTAATGATTTGCATTATACTGGTTATATTTACATTATTCATAATTTTTTTTCCAAAAATGTATGCACCGGTGAAGTACCACAAGAATATTTAATGTAATTTTGCATGCCATTAACATTTTAGTTCTCATTTCGCATGCATACCACTCCCATGCATGCTACAGTTTTCCATGAACTGTTTCAAACAGCCGTATTGTCTGGAAGTAATTAAGACTTTTCATCCACACTTTGAGGCAACCTGTTAGGTTGGTGTCTTAGAACACATACTCCGTCACTTAAGCACTGACGGAAATCGGGGGGGAAAAAAAAAGCGGTCCTCAACAGCCGGCAGTACACAGTAATCGCGAAGCAGCGAGCCTTCCCCGTGTTAAAACCTCTCATTAGGCTAATTTCTACTTCCGATCGTGGGCAAACCCGGAACACCCGCCTGCGCTGCGGGCCGGGGAGAGGGGGGCGATTCCCACGCAAGCCCACGAGGGACGGGAACGCGGAGGGCATCGCCGGGGCTTAGCGAAGTCGGCGGGAGCGCCCCGCAAGGCACCGACGGCCACT
>NW_009259588.1:741072-751400 GCF_000687185.1 Egretta garzetta
CAGCAGCAGCATCGCTGGAGCCTGGGACCGACCTCGGTTCAGCCCCCACGCGCGCCGCCCGCCGCCCCGCGCCCGTCCTTCGGCCTCCACCCGCTCCTCATCCAGAGCCAGAAAGAGAAAATGGCGCTCGATTTATCCCAGGAAGTGACGTCGGAGTTCATTTGCATACCAGGCAGCCAGCCAATGGGAAGAGAGTTGGGCCATTGCTCCCATTGGCTCCCCGGAGGAGCTAGGCGCGGCTGGGGGCGGGACCTCAGGTAGGGGGGCCCTCCAGCCCCGGGGCTCCCCTGCCCCTGTGTCACCTGCCCCTGCTGCCTGCACCCCCCAAAGGGTGCCACTGGGGGCTCTCGCGAGAGCTGGAGGCGTGGCGTCATCATGGAGTGGGAGGAGCCTGATGACGTCGTGCCCATCACATGAGGTCACCACGCGACCACTCTCCTGATTTGCATGGAATGTTGGGTGAAGCTTCATTTGCATCTGATGGGGGCTTGGAGGCCCCTCCCACCTCCACCAGCCAATAGGGTGAGGTGAGGCCTGGCAGCATGGCTTCCCATTGGAGGAGGCCCTACCCGGCACCTCTGCTCATGGCTCACAGCTCCCCACCCTGGCGCTCCTCTGCCAGGCCTGGCGGCCATGGCGGGACTGGGGCTGCAGGAGGCTGGGGCGCCCTGGCAAGGAGCTGTGAGAGCTGTGGCACGGGTTTGGGCAGAGGAGCCCCACCGGACACCTCTCCAGTGATGTCATCTGGGAGCGTGGCTGTATCACGCCCATGGCGCTGGAAGGTGGTGGTCCGATGAAAGGTGCGTCTCTGCAAGTCAGTCCCTTGGGCTGTGTCTACCAGACGTCTTCATGTCAAGCAGCCAACACAGTTCCTCCTACCATGATGGTAGATGGTTTCTGATTAACACAAGATGGAAACAGAATTGGTGCCCTGTGCTGGCGGGAAACAGCCATACCCCAAGGACCAAGACAACCAGCCATATCAGCAGTGTGGGTGGCTGTCCACCACTGAGATGCCTGGCCTGGTGGCCATAGGAGGCAGGAGGTGGGTCATGGCAGGAGGTGTGCTATAGTAGAGATGCCTGGGGCCGTGCTGGATCCCATCCTCGGCACACCAGGACCTCCTCTCTGCTATCCCTGCCATCTTCCTGGGACAGCTTTTGGCCTTTCCCTTTCCCACAAGCTTGTCCTGGCTTTGCTCAGGCCATCTCCAAAGGGTTCGCAAACTACTTCCTTCAACGAGAGTTTCTTTAAGCGTTCACCATGTGAATGAAGTGCTCATCGCATGGAAGCCAAGGGGAATTTCACCAGTGGCCTTGGTAGCCATACAATGTCCCTGTTTGCCTACATCTAGCTCACAGGCAGGTCAGCGTGTTGGCCAACTCCCATCAAAGCCTGTGAAGGCTGCGGCAGTAGACTGACTGGTCTCTTGTCGAAGACCAATACCAACAAAATATTCACATCAGCAGAAAATTCATCTGTTTTTTTACTGTAGGGGCCACAAAAATGATTCACCTTTGTGGTAAACACTCTAATAAGTACATTGAAACATAATTAGTTCTAAGATTTTTGGGGTTATTTTCTGGGGTATATATTCTGTTATTAAAAATCGGTGTGGTATAGGTTCATTAGCCATGCACTTCCTGCACCGTTGTATGTGCAGTAAGGGTGTAGGTAAGTCAAGACTCAAAACCATCAATGGAAAAAAGGGCAGCTGGCTATGAAAGATAAATTATTCATAGTAGATATACAACCACAATATAAAATATTGTTACTACACAGTGCGAGGAGGGATACGTCCCAGTTAGTGAAAGTAGCATTTAAAATGAAGTTATTAGCTGCTGTCTAGCAATTCATGAAGTAAAATAATGAACTGTGGCTCTGCCAAAATGGAAATGCCCAATGGCTCCCCCATAATCAACAACATTAAACTTCTGTTGCAACAAAGCATCACCAAATAATTGCGGGGTGTTTCCAACAATGGATATGTTACAAAGATTAAGCGGAAGATGAAGAGAAACCAGTTGTGAAAGGGTCTTTCATGGCTGAACATTCCAGCAGAACTGTGGAACATCCCTGATTGCCATAGAACCACAGAATGGTTGAGGTGGGAAGGGACCTCTGGAGGCCATCTGGTCCAACCCCGCTGCTCAAGCAGGGCCACCTAGAGCCAGTTGCCCGGGATGATGTCCAGCTGGGTTTTTAATGTCTCTGAAGAGGGCGGCTCCACAACTTCCCTGGACAACCTGTTCTAGTGCTCAGTCACCCTCACAGTAAAAAAGCATTTACTGATATTCAAAGGGAAGCTCCTGTGTTTCAGTTTGTGCCTGTTACCTCTTGTCACTGGGCACCACCAGGTGCCATCTTCTTTGCACCCTCCCTTTGGTTATTTATATACATTGATAAGATCACCCTGAGCCTTCTCTTCTCCAGGCTAAACAGACCCAGCTCTCTCAGCCTTTCCTCACCAGAGAGATGCTCCAGTCCCTTCATCATCTTAGTCCCTTCACTGAACTCTCTCCAGTACGTCCATGTCTCTCTTGTCCTGGGGAGACCAGAACTGGACACAGGACGCCAGGTGTGGCCTCCCCAGGGATGTGCAGGAGGAAAGGATCACCTAGGCCATCTGGTCCAACCCCGCCTGCTCAGGCAGGGACACCTCAAGCCAGTTGCCCAGGATCAGGTCCAGACGCCTTTGAAATCAGCCAGCGTTTCCTATCACAGTAGTAAAAATGGGAGCTGCTTTATAAACGGGGTAAATTAAATGTTCCTACGTAATAACCTGAGTGGTCAATCTGTTACCTGTTTCTCTCCAGCTGTCAAATGGTGCAGTGCCCTCAGCAAACTCAGGTCCTGTTAAATGGGGTGGAGCTAGCGCTCGTTCACTTGGGAAAGGAGGTTACATTTTCACATTGCGGGCCCGGCGTTAAGTTTTACATGTTGGAAGTAGGTCCATTAGCCTCCAGCACACGCTTCAGGCTCTCCAAAGTGGAACCTGAGACTAGACCTCAAGCTCCTCCCCTTGTGAAAAACAAACAGGACAGCAACATGCAAAATGAATTCAAGAAGAGGACTTGGAAAAATAACAATGGATAAGGTTAAAAGGGAGGAGCAAGGTATGTATTCATTTTTCCCATAAGTCAACAACAATTTCAAAATATAAAAATAAGTGGGTTTGAGGACAACAGAGTGAAGAGAAGTCAGAAACACGCAATGTAAAGAAGAGTAAGAAGTAAAAAGATCAGGTTTTTTTTTTCTTCGATAAAAGTAATAGCTTTGATCAACTAAATAAAATGGGATTAGTCATTTGCACTGGAAGCATGTTTCAAGACAGGTACTTCTCCAACTAGGAGGCATCAAGAAATTTGGGGACTGTTTTTTAATTTCATGTAGCTTTGCTGTCATACAGGAGTTAAATATTTGTTTAGTTAGTTAAGCCCTCTAAGTAAAATTTTAAGTAACATTTAACAATAACATTAAGTAATATTTTTGCTTCTACTGTTATAGAATCCTAAAATCACAGAATCATTTAATTTGGAAAAGATCTTTAAGATCATCAAGTCCAACCTTTAACCTAACCCTGCCATCCCACCACTAAACCACGTCCCTGAGCACCTTGTCTACCCAGCTTTTGAATACCTGCAGGGATGGGGACTCGACCACTTCCCTGGGCAGCTTGACAACCCTTTCATTGAAAAAAATTTTCCTCATGTCCAACCTAAACCTGCACTGGCAGAACTTGAGGCCAAGTTGCCTGTTGGACAGCTCAGATCTGGAGGAAGTAACAGCAGCAGCAGCAAGAGAGTGCTTTGGCAGCTCACAGTGACTTGTGGCCACCTTAGCCCTGTCTCCTCCTTCCTGTGAGCAAGATTCACAGCTGCAGCTCTCTCCAAGTGGAACAGCAGGAGCAAAGAGCATCCGCCTGCAGGTGCACAGCCAACAGCTGGGTTGGCAGAAGGGACTCCTCTGAGTCTATAGAAAAGTTAGGAGAATTAGCTTCTATAGCTACCTTGCAGCTCCTGGGGTAAGATCCCAAACTGATACTGACCTAGATGGCTCTTCTGGAGAAGTGCAAGAGGACAGAGGGGAGCTCTATCTTTTTACAGGGATTTTCAGCCAGTACGTTTTCTCTTCAGCTCTTCAGTACATTTTCTACATCAACTTATATTAATGTAACGGTAGCAAAATTCTCCTTGCTTTTGAAGCAGATGCTGCAGTATATACCAGTGATCATTTTCAAAACTGCCTGTTAAATATTGTCATTGGCCTACTCTAGAAGTTTAAAGATTAATGTAAATTACTTTACAAAATCTCTTCCCAACAAACAGAAGTTCCAAGTTCTCCCTTTCCATAGTCCATATGAAATGAGATATTTCAGCTGAGTAAGTGTAAAAATGGTTGTGGTGCTGCTCCCTCTCCCAAAGTTGACACATAAATCCAAGTCGCAATATCTAAAAAGTTTAAGAGATTATTCCATTATACAACCTTTCAGATGCCTTGTCTTGATATATTCCTAAAAGAGACAGAAAGGTTAGCCTTCTGTTTTGTGAGAGATTAAGTTTATGTTGGGTGTGAGAGGTACAAAGGTCAGCTGATAGTACAGCAAGGAGATAACTTTTTGTTGGCTGATCTTGACTAGAAATATCTGGGTTGGAAAAAGAATGGAGTGGTTCTATCAATGCATTGAAGCAAATTCTGAATAATTTAGGTGCATACAATTTCTTTTCTTCAAATTCTAAGTATGGCTTGAAAAGAAGACAGATGAAGAGGCCTATTTGGATGATATTCTAAGACCACTTTATCAAGATTAGGATCTTTAGGTTATTTTATCCTGATAGTTTGCTACAGACCGTGGTTTGGCTAGAGAGGTCCAAATGAAGGCTGCTAGAATCTCAGGAAAATTGTAAAGGTCACAGGCAGTACCAGATTCATGGCAAAAAAAAAAAAAACCTATTCAAGAAAGGTGGAAAAAATGTGAGATTGTTGTGAAGTTGGGATTAATACAGCTGAACAGATTCTATTGGATTCAATGCCAGCAAAGGAGGAGCAGCATGGTGATGATTAGGAAGCATGTATTTCTTCAAAGCACAATAGCTAGGAGTCATGGTGAGGAGCCTAGTTCTGATCGTGTTTTTAATACCAGGAATGTGTTTGAAGCTGCTGATATGAAAGGCCTCCAGACATATCGTTTGTTCAGCCTCCTCACAGACCTCTAGAGTTATCCTACCTGGCTGCTTAGGCACTTCTCCTTGAAGGAGCTTGGTTTCACATCTATCTAGCAGACTCTATCTATTTCTAAACTTAATCCAACTATCAAAGTCCTGTTTGCAAGCAGGTACCAAAGATGCTAGTCCCAAGGTGGCTGGTACAGTTGCTTGAAGAACCATCAGTGAGATAGTTAGTGTCAGGGAACTTCATGTTGACGATGTCTGGGCTTGAGGACTGTTCTTCCTGATTCCCCATCAGAACAAGGGGTATCGATATCCTAGATGAGAAAAAGCCTAGATGAGCATGAGACATACTTAAAACAGGAGGGTTTGAGTTCCACCATGAGTTACGAAAACTGGCCCAAAGGTGCTTGCCTCACTCCATTGGCCGAGTGGTGCTCAACTTCTTCTGAGTAAAACATGGAGATAGGTAGCATTTCTCCACCAAATAGGTTCCAAAAGGTTCAGAGAATCACATAGTGGACTGGATAGTAGCTGAGTTCAGACCTTCAGTCCCAGGGGCCTTGGTGAAGGCTGTAACTGTTCTGATTTTTGTGACCTTACATAGAAGTATGGTTACTGAAGCAAACCCAGTATTGTATGTGAGACACTTGCATATCTGGAGTGAAATCCATGATGATGACATCATCATCATCATTCATCATTGTGGTGAACAGACACACTTTGAACTTGATATGTATGTTACCCCAGGCTTAATGTAACACAAGGTCAGACACGGCAGAGAAGAGTTTGAGGTCATTGCAGCCAAGCTGGACATCCTTTGACACCTATATAAAGGTGAAGAAAGGAGTGGAAAGAATAATGCAGGTAAAGAGGAACAAACAGTTTGGGGAATAGGTGGACTAATGAAGTATGCTTTCTTATGGGCAATATGTTACCATTTGATTTTGGTGTCTAATGAGGTAAAAGCATCCCTCACATCTTTCTCCACAGCTGGGGCTTGCAGAACACCTTGGTCTTACTTGGATTTTCTAGTGCCTAGTAAGCTCCAGGTTCATGTTGCAGTATTTTCTGCAGTGGGACTCCTACCAGCCCTCTTGCCTCTGATGGGCTTCCTAAAGATTTACTGTTATATAAAGAAGGTAATGTTGCTTAAAGCTAAAAGGGATTGGAAACCAGAAAAATAGATATCTTTGTGCCAGGGCCCTGAATGCCCCAACAGACTCCTTAACCTCTTTCTCCCACCTTCCCCTTGAGGGTTTTGGCTGCGTGTGCCCAAGGCCAAGTCTCATGCAGCCCAGGTATGTACCCAGGATTTGACTGCTGGGAGAGCTGGGAGAAGCCTCACCTCTGCTATGCTGTAGGTATACCTGTGCCAGGAATCATACCTTGCTTGACTTCTGGCTTAACTTCAGACGTGCCCCATCCCTATGGGCCTGTCTGGTGACCGCTGGAGCACAGCTGCCCATGATAACCATCATGAGCCTTGCTCTGGTTGTCTTGCTCAAGTGCTGTGAGACCATGTCCTGTTAGGGAGCCCTGCCTGCCTGCCTCGCTGCCCCCCTCAGCTCCTGGCTCCTCTTACTCTGCGGAGCTGCCCTGCTCTGGCTGTGGTCTGACCCTCAGCTCAGGCAGCTTGATTGTGACAGGCTTGTCCTTTTCGGGGTCTGTGATGGGGGAGATATGTGAACCAAACTCAAGACAAAAGGTGTAGGAACTGGGGGCAGAAGTCTCATTTTCCAATGCTGCCATCCTGTGTAGCAGGGCTTCTGAATGATGGAAGACATCTACCAGAGGTTAGGCACTGTCTCTGACTCCTAGTGTCTCCAACAACAGAGGAAAACAGATACATTCTGCAGATATCTGTTGGGCCTGTCACAAAATCCCTGGAGAGTCTGGTGTTCAGTGCTCTCTGAGCACTGAGTGCTCCTCTATCCCTCAATATGACAGACAGCTTTCCTAACTCGTCTTGATCACTTTTAGATTTCTTTTTATCACTCCGGTCTCTGCATTATCTGCCCCCAGACTGGCTCATCCAGCTCAGATAGAGACCCACATCTCAGTCATTCAGGTATGGTGCTCTGCATCATGGTCCAGATACCCAGCAAAAAGGCTTGCCATCTCTTCAAGGGAGAGGGCTCTCAGGGTACTGATTGCAAATCACCCTTAAGTCCAGCCAGTTAAAACAAACAGAGGATATATTTGTAAGATCTAAGTAAGGCAACACAGACACAAGTCTTGTAAGTGCCATAACTAAGGAAAAACATGCTTTATCTGCTTCCACTCAGAAGAAATCTGAAAAGTCTCTCTTTTTCTCCTTCTAGCCAGCTGATGCCTCCAGGGACCAGCCTCTTACCTAATCCACGTGGTCTGTGACTGAGTCCTCTTGCATTTTCCCTCCTCCATTGGCAGAATAGGCTGGTTTTAGACCCAGTCACAGTCCAGTCACATTTTCTTTCTCCTCCCAGAAATTACTGAGATATAAAATGCTTGAGAGGTAATTTTAATGCTTTTAATACTTTTCCCTTTACATAATTGACAGCCTTCACCTCTTTGGAAATGCTCACATCCCGTTGGCATGGTTAAAAGTGGTGAACAGCTATCTGGACAGTATACGCAGTCAGTCAGCAGTTTCCGAGTGCTTAGTTAAGCTACAAGCAAATCACTAACCCATTGAGAAGATAATGTCCTTTTGCTCTGTGTGGGACCCGATGAAGTTCACTGGGGGAAGCTTGTTTATCCCCAGAACTACATACAAAACATAAAACATATAGTTCAATACCTTTACATAACCACAAGCAAGGGAGGGCAGCTCCACAGCCCTTTTTTCCTGCGTAAGACTGTGGCAAGGCAACACAGGTAGAGAATAGTGTGGTCTGGACCAGCACCTCCAAGTCTTTCCCACTCAACTCAGTTTTACTGCTTCCTATGTCTTGTGTTGGACCACTGTTGTTACTCCGTTATACACACACAAGCACTCAACACTTTTAATGCCCTCTGACCTGACAGTGTCCCCTGCATCCCTTTCCCCATGCCTTACTCTGACAGCAGTCAATTCCTACCATGGCCTCTGTCCTGTTCCTCACTTCAGGTCCTGACCCGCCTGCGTGTTGGGTAAGAAGGGTCCAGAGGGCCTGCAAAGGCTAATTTTTCATCCTGCCTTTTGCATGCACTCGCCACACGGTGTTTCAATCAATTTCTCTCCATGTCTTCCTGAAAATGAGACACTTCTCTCCAGGGTGGAATTTCAAACCTTGGGCTGACTAGGCTTCTACACAAAACACAGAAAGAACTGGACTCCTCAAAAGGGGAACCAGATATGATCAGTGTCCATGAGCAGGGAAGCCTGTACAGCTATCCAATAAACCGTGTTCTGATTTACAGAAAGCTGTCCTGTCAGTAGACAGAAACACTGTGTGGTCCCTCTTACACACTATGAAATGTCACAATATTTCTCAGCCACCCACATTCCCGTCACCACCTTTGTGTCTTGGCTTCAACACAAACCAGAAATGTACTGTGTGCATTAATTCTAGATGTGGTTGTAAAAGGCATGGTTGCAGATAATACAGGCTTCGTATTAAACAGCTTTGTCCAGGAGTTTAATAATGCTGAAGAAATTCTGTTCCATGGTGGACTAACAAACTGCTTAGGAGAGAGCCAGACATCTGGTCAGTTATTAGCAAATTCAAGTTTGTGGTTTGTTAGGTGCTTCCACAGTGGGACCAGACAGTCCCTCATTTAGGACAAAGCTTAAAAATCCTTTTTATTTAATGGAAGGATTAGAAAATTCAGGGAATGGGTGGGAGTTACAGTGCTCAGTTCTTCTGCAATGGCAATCCATGTAACTGTGATACATGATCACCGATGGGCTTCTCCCAGGCATTCAGACAGTGAAAGGATGTTCTTCTACTTAGCTGCATGAGGAGCTGGAAGGGAAGAGTGCTCTGTGGAGGAACGATCAGCTAGGGGTACCAGGTGTTTCCTGACTGCAGCTGACTGTTGTGGCAAATAAGTAAATTTTGAGGGGCTGCTTATTATTTGTGATGGAGTTGAATCATTGGACTAAGTATCAGAAATTCTTCAGAATGAAGGATGCCAGATCTGTGAATAGAAAACCATGTTTTCAGGTTACTTGGGCTTCTACCACAATTAGTTCAATATCCATGATTCCATTATGGATCTAAAATCTTTCATACGTTGTCAGCTGGGTATGAAGCCAGGAAGCTGTCTATAGCTATCAGTTGTGTTGTTTTTTCCATATCTGTCTCTGTTAGCATGAGCCAGTTCAGAGATGAGTCCAGTGCAGACTTGTGTCTGGTCAGGCACCCATTGGGATGGTCTAATCAGCTCTAAGCCTGCACAGAAATAAACAGCTGTGCTAGCACCTTTCACCAATAATGAGGCAATGCTATTCTAACCAGCCAGGCAGTTAAGACTGTTTTTTCATCAACATATAAAAAAAATATAGCCATAACCAGTTAGGAGTGGAGAGGGCATGTCCATGGGTTCTCCTGAACTTAAGTTACTTGTATTGACAATCCTCTGAGTCACCCAGGCATGCCAGTTCAGCATGCCTCAGTTACACATTTATTGCTCTGCTTTAAAACTACTGAACTGAGGCCAGTGGAGAGCATAAGCAGTGTTATTTGCAGCTCATCAGAGAGAACTGACACTTCCAGTAAAAAAATATAACAATAGACAGATAGAGCAATAAAAGTAATTAATTTTAAGAGTAAGACACTTAACCTGCTAATCCAGCAGATTACTGCAATTCTCACTTTCAGATGACCAGCCACCATACTCAGAATATAACTATCTGGAGCAGGATAATGGTCTTGGGAAGTTACACTGTGTTGAATTTTTTTTTAATGGAAGACTGGCTTAAGGCTTTTGGGTTTTCATATTTAAAGCCTTCTTTCCATTAGGAGGAGGGCAAGTGTGGGACCTGGGCATGATGTAGATGGTATAGAATAAGGTGTGGATATTGTCCTGGTTTCACCTGGGATAGAGATTTTTTTTCTTCCTAGTAGCTGGCATAGTGCTGTGTTTTGGATTTAGGATGAGGAAAATGTTGATAACACCTTGCTGTTTTAGTTGTTGCTGAGCACTGCTCAGCAACAAGTCAAGGCCTTTTCCTACTTCTCACACCGTCCCACC
>NW_009259588.1:755463-758832 GCF_000687185.1 Egretta garzetta
TTTGTGTGGGTTGTTTTGTTTTTTTTTTTTTTTTTTTTTTTTTTTCCCCCCCCCCCCCCCCCCCCCCCATTTTTCTTTCTTCTTCATGAACGTGGAAAACTTCTCCTTTGATCAGGTCTCCTGGCTCCAGTCACCATGTTATCTGAGCTCAAACCTTGCTGATTTTGTCTTTTTTGCCTTTTCCTCCACCTTCTGATGAAAGAAATCCAGTGTTGGGAGATCTGTGTTAGATGGGCAGGGGAGGTTCCCCCTCCTCCCCAGACATGAAACAGGGAAGAGGAGGAAAAAGGGAAAATAAGTTGTTTGAACTACATTGGAAACTCAGTAGGCTGGAGAAGTTGTCTATTTAGGTGAGTTGATGGTGTCAGCTGGGATAGAGATTTTTTTTCTTCCTAGTAGCTGGCATAGTGCTGTGTTTTGGATTTAGGATGAGGAAAATGTTGATAACACCCTGATGTCAAGTCAAGGCCTTTTCCTACTTCTCACACTGTCCCACCAGCGAGTAGGCTGGGAGTGCACAAGAGGTTGGGAGGGGACATGGCTGGGACGTGTGACCCCAGCTGACCAAAGGGATATTCCATGCCATATGATGTCATGCTGAATAAAAAATGGGGGGAGTTGGCTGGCCTGCTGCTCTGGAGCTGTCTGGGTACTGGTCAGCGGGTGGTGAGCAATTGCATCGTGCATCACTTGTTGTCTATATTCTTTTATCATTATTAGTATTTTTTTTTCTTCTTTTTCTGTCCTATTAAATTGTCTTTATCTCAACCAATGAGTTTTACCTTTTTTTTTCCCCGATTCTCTCCCCCATCCCACTGAGGGGGCAGTGAGCGAATGGCAGCGTAGTGTCTAGCTGCCCAGCAGGTTAAACCACAACAATGGGAATGCAGTTATTACAGATACAGTGACTTATTTCCGGATGTGCTACTTCAGCATGAATTTGCCTTGTGGAGCCCTTTGCCAAGAGATCTGAAAATGCACTGGCTACCAGTTCATAACTCAAAGCGTAACTCAAAACATATGTTTTAGCTTACAAACTCCATGTCATTTGAAATCCTTACTTCTTAAAGACGGTCTTCTTCCTAAAAGCCCTTTGCCAGAGGGCACTCCTGGGAAGGAAATTTGTCCCTAGCCTCACCCTGCCTGCTGAGCCACCACATCCGTGTTTGGGGACATGCAAGGGCCTCTTGTCTTTTCCCACTGAGCTGGCATCAAAATGTTGAGATTCTTTAAGAGAATAGACATAGGCTGGCAGCTTTCTGCACTCGTTGCACCAGTATTGCAAATTATTACCAAGTGTGTGCTAGAAGAGCATTTTTCTTAGGTTCTTTTATTGGTTTAAAAAAAACCAGACAATGAAGTTCCTTTGTATCTGAATAACATCACCAGTAATTTCATCACATTGACATTCTCAGGTGGTTTCAGGTGGGCATATAAAAAGCAAAATCCTCAGTCCTTCTTGGCAGCTATCTTCCAGGCACATAGGGACTCTTAAAGAGAGGTAGTTGCCTTTTGGTGTTGGATGGCCACCTGGCCAGCCAACAACTTACCCACATCAGCATGATCAGCAACAACCTTCCTCTTCCCTAAATATCTGCAGAATTCATTTAAAAACTCAGCGACCTGTCTTCACACTCTTCGAGACTAACGCTTACCCCCACAGACAGCAGTGCCACCAACTGCATCACATTGACAGACCAGTGTTTCTTCTCTTGGAGCTTTTTCAGTGTCTGGCACTTTCTCCAAGAAGACTTCCAAAATGGAAGCTCAGTTAATGCCAGCTGTGGTTATTGCCTTCCCTAGGAGACCTCCAGCTCCAAAGTGACTTGGCTGACACCACCAGCTTCCTGTTGAGAGCCACACAGTACATCTGTTGCTCACCTGGCCAGTGGAGGGCTGGATCTGCTGGTTGTGACTGTGTGGAGCTGGACTCCAGCAGGCTACTGATGAGTGAAAGCCTCCTCTCAGGCTCCACCCTTCAGGCTTTGATGTCATCAAATGTATGGAAGCGTGAAGTTCATGATCAGGTTTAGATTTAAATTGCAGAAAACCATCATTCAAGAAATGTAGGTTTCCTTGTCTACACCATAGTCTGGATTTCATGGCATCCATGAACCAGAAAAAGCTGTATCTCATGGTTCCTATGGCACCCATACTCCACACCAGCTGAAGCTCTGACAGAAGAGATAGTCCCTACCTCAAGAAACTATGCATAAAGAACTGCACTGTAGAAATAGGTAGCACAACATCAGGTGGAGCACTGTGAGTTTCTGCTCCAGTCTGGAAACGTGGAGTAGGCAAACGTTCCTGGAGGCATGAACAGGTCACAGGGTGACTATGAGCCATCAGTGTGATACAAGCAAATGCCTTCTTGTGTGTCACGCAAGATACTTCCATAGGAAAGGCAAGCATTGTGCAAAGCCCTGGTGCAAACTCACCTGTACCACTATGGACATTTCTCGTTCCTCGGGTTCAAGAAAGAGAAATTCCATTTGGGGTGAAGGCAGGCAAAGACTAAGCAATTGATTAGGGGCATGGAGGTCCTATGGAAGAAGACAACTACTAGAAGGACCAAGACAAAGGCTGAGAGGGCTGCCATTACTTTCCAGAAAGGTAGCAAGTATGAAGGCCAAAGAAAGAAAAGAGCTAATGAAGTGCAAGGAAAAAGAGAGTTAAGAACACAAATCGATTCAGGACTTCTTGCACAGAGGAAGACCTCACCATCAACAGTGTAGAAGCAAATGTCCCTTGGTGTATTGCTAAGGAATGGTGAGGAAATCATGCATGCTTTCTACATCTCTGCAACGTTCATGCAGAGGGAAACAAAACCCTGCCCTTCAGCTCTGGCATCACCATAACCAAATGAATATCTGGTAGCAAAGCCCTTGATCCCCCGGAAAACTCTTGGTGTCCAGACAGATCAAGTCCCTGGTCCTCCCCGCTGTGTGACCTCACAGCTGTTAGCTGTGGTGCAGAGAGACGATGGCTAATAACCCTCTGGGCTGCAGGGTTGGTTTCTGCCATGGCCTGAGAGACGAGGAAGAGCACAAGGTTTGTCCTTGGGAGCCAAATGGCAGCGGATGCATCAGGGAGGCCTAGCAGCTGTGCCCAGGGCATGGCCACCAAGGGCAGGGACAGCCCTTGGGCCTCCTGGGCACAGGGCCTGCCTCGGGGCCAGCACCCTGAGGGCCTTCTTCCGAAGGAGGCTGGGTGGAGGGGCGGCAGGTGGGGCTGCACATGGGGGGCCCCATCACTCCCATGTCACAGGGCCAGCACCCGGCAATGCAGCAGTCACAATGCCCCGCAGCAGGATAAAAGGGGGCGACCTCCCCTGTCCTTCGGCCAGTCTGCCGGGCAGGCAGACCACAG
>NW_009259588.1:759231-781270 GCF_000687185.1 Egretta garzetta
TGGGCCCCGGGGGTTTTTTGCCTTCCTCTGCAGCACTGAGCAGGACCGCTTGGCACACCTCCTCAGCTCCCTTTTGGCTGCCTTACTGCCTGCTGCTCATGCACCACGAACATGGCCTCTTGTGCCCTGCAGCTGGGGGAGGAAGGCTTTTTTTTTCCCCCCAGGTTGAGCCAGCCAGCGTTCCCAGGGGGTTTTTTTGCTTTCCTCTGCAGCACTGAGCAATGGCCCCTTGCCAGGGCTCCTTTGGGCCACTTTGGGCCACTTTGCCTGGGGGCCTGCTGCTCCTGCTCCACGCCGCTGGCCCTCATGCCCTGAATCTGGGGGGAGGAAGCTTTTGAGAGTCCCAGTGTGGGCCCACAGGGGGGCCCCTGGGCCTTCCCTCTTGTCCTCTGTAGCATTGAGCACGACCCCTTCTTGTCAGGGCTCCGCGGGCGCATTTTGGCCAGGTTCTTGCTTGCTGCCCTTGCACCTCCAAGGCCCCACTCCTGCCCTGGCTCACTTGGGCTCTCTTGCCCACTGCAAGTTTGTCATGGGAGCAAGGTCTGCTCTTCCCTTGACTCCATTTCCCCAGGGCTTCTTGCCTGTGCCTAACAGGCACAGACACAAACCAGCAAGGGCTCCAGCCTTGCTGCACCACCAGCAGCTGCCACTTTTCAGCTCTCCCTGCGTTGCAACACCAGCCTGGGGCAGGCATGAGAGCACTTTTCATGCATCACTGGCCAAGAAGCACAGCCCAGCAAGTCTTGGAAGGCCAAAAGGCTGCTTGTCATCACTAGGTGTCCTAGTTTGGAAAAAACACCACAGTACCACACACCCATTCTTCTTCTCCTTCTCCTTCTTCTTCTTGAGCTTGTTTGGAGGCTCTAGCAGGGCAGCGCAGCTACCGTACACCCATATTGCAGTCTCCTTCCTTGGAGATATTCAAAACTTGCCTGGACCATGTCCTGGGCAACCTGCTCTAGGCGAACCTGCTCTAGCAGGGGGGTTGGACTACATGATCTCCAGAGGTCCCTTCCAACCCCTGCCTTTCTGTCATTCTTCTTCTTTTGTGGGTGGCTGGTCCCGATTCTCAGGCTTCAGGAAACAGGGACCGCTTGGCCTCTAGTCCTGCTTCTACTTGCTCTAGCTCTGTGCCTTGCCTTTGCCAGACTGCAAGGGAGCTTTTGTCAAGCTCAACTCAAGAACACATCAGCCTGCTCCTGGCTACGCATGCACGTTGTGTTAATGCTTGTGAGCATTGGCTCTCCAACAGACTCAGAAAAAGAACACAAGCTGACAGCAAATGACATCAAATAAGAGGTACTCCTAAAATCCTGTTGCCACTTGTAACCTTTCTGATCTGTGTCCTTGAAGGTGGTTTTGGAGCTGAAACCCCCCCAGCCAGCATTTCAGGAAAAGAAGACTCTCCCGGTAGAGAGCAGGGAATGGAAGCAAACAGAACAGAAAAGAACAGGGCTGCTGTGTTATGCCTACAGCGCTGCATGCCAAGCTATGACCTAGCTCTGAGGGGTCCATGCAGGAGAGCAGCTCTCTGCAGTGCAGGGGCCAGGCCCATCCAGGAGAGAGGGGCAGAGGTGGGCACACCTACACCATGGCTCAGGCAAGGACTGAAGGCCCCAGGCTGAGCTGAGACACCCCGTCCCCTGCGCCCTTGGCAGGAGATGGTGTGGGTGAGGGTCCCAGGGCTATGGTTGGCCCCTTTGGAGACAGAGCTTTGGGCCAGATGCACCTTAGCTCTGATGGAGTACTCTTCTTCTCTGGCTCTTTGGTTTTCGCATGTTTTCCAAGGGAAATAGCTCAGGCATTGCTAAAAATGAGTACAAGGTAAAAGAAATCCACAGGGAAATGAATAGGTATTACTCTCATCAAAAAGATTTGCACCCATTTAGTTCCAGAGCACTTTCAGCTTCAGACAGACGACTTGATCGTTGAGCCTCACTAGTGTCAGATATGCAGTTTCTTGCCATTCTGTGGAAACCCAGCTCAACTGGATGAATGCAGATGACTTTCCAAAACCGCAGTGCCCACGTGCTTTTTGTAACTTTGCTCAGGTGGTCCAGTTCTCTTGAGACAATCCCCAGCTCTCACCCCCATCAGAAGGTACGTGTTTCCTTCCCACAAGGTGACAGAACCAACACCTAGGATGGGACATGCTGACCCATTCAATCTCTTCTGTTAGTGCAGGGTTGGGAAGAAATGTCATCACAGATTGCCTCAGCAGGTCCTGGTAGGAAGGAGTGAGGAAGAAGAAACAAATCAAAGAGTTGAGTTGAGCTGAAAGGGACCTACAACAATGATCAAGTGCAACTGCCTGACCACTTCAGGGCTGGCCAAAAGGTAAAGCATGTGAATCAGGGCGTTGTCCAAATGCTTCTTCAACGCTGACCAGCTTGGGGCATTGACCACCTCTCGAGGAAGCCTGTTCCAGGGTTTGAGCACCCTTTGGGTACAGAAATGTTTCCTCCTGTCAAGTCTCTACCTCCCCTGAGGGATGCAGCTTTGAGACATTCCCACGTGTCCTGGCACTGGATCCCAGGGATCATCACCTCCGTCTCCACTTTCCCTCCTCAGGAAGCTGGAGAGAGCAACGAGGTCTCCTTCTCTCTAGACATGACAAATCCAGTGTCCTCAGCCACTCCTCACAGGACAGGCCTTCCAGCCCCTTCACCAGCTTTGTTGCCTCCTCTGGATGCATTCAAGGACCTTTAACATCCTTTTTAATCTGTGGGCCCAGAACTGCACACAGTGCTCAAGGTGAGGCTGCACCAATGCTAAATACAGCAGGATAATCACCTTTTTTGACTGGCTGGTTATACTGTCTTTAATGCACCCCAGGATGTGGTTTGCCCTCTTGGCTGCCAGGGCACACTGATGACTCTTGTTGAGCCTGCTGTCAACCAGCACCCCCAGATCCCTTTCTGCAGGGCTGCTCTCCAGCCGCTCCTCTCCCAATTTATACTTATGTCCAGCATGACTCTGTCCCAGGTGCAGAATCCAGCATTTGTTCTTGTTAAATTTCGTGCCATTGATGATTGCCCAGTGCTCCAGTCTATCTAGATTCCTCTGTAAGGCCACTTGTCCCTCAAGTGAGTCAACACCACCTCCCAGTTTAGTATCATGATCAAAATTGCTAATGGTGCATTCAACCCCTGCATCCAGATCACCGATAAAAATACTGAACAGAACTGGCTCTCAGATTCAGCCCTGAGGAACACCGCTGGTGACTGGTTGCCAGCAAGAAGTAGCCCCATTTGCTGCAACCCTTTGAGCCCTGTATTCAGTCAGTTCTTCAACCAGCGCACTGTCTACCTGCTCCTCACACAGCTGGACAACTTGTCCAGAAGGATGCTGTGAGGGACAGTACCAAAAGCCTTACTAAAATCCAGAAAAATTACATCCACCGCCTTCCCTTCATCCACTAGTTGGTGACCTTATAGAAGGATATCAAATTAGTTAAACAGGACTTAGCCCTTGTGAACCCACATTGACTATGCCTGATGATCGCACTATTTTTTAAATGTAGTAATAGACAAGGTGTAATGGTTTAAAAAGGCAAGAGGGTAGATTTAGATTAGATATAAGGAAGAAATTCTTTACAATGAGGGTGGTGAGACACTGGAACAGACTGCCCATAGAAGTTGTGGATACCCCATCATTGGATGTGTTTAAGGTCAGGTTGGACAGGGCTTTGAGCAACCCAATCTAGTGAAAGATGTCCCTGCCCATGGCACAGGGGGGTGGAGTAGGTGATCTTTAAAGGTCCCTTCCAATGCAAATCATTCTACGGTTCTATGTAATAAAAGCTGTATTCATACCCAGCAAGTAATGCTGTAAATGTCCTGGCTGATAGCTTAAAGAAGACACTCCTAAAAAATTTTGTCTTGTGCCACATGACTATGTAGTTCTCTAGATATAAACTGTCTACTGCTGTAACAGAGATATTAGAAAAACTTTAAAAAATTGTACCAGTTTGATTTAATGTGTTAGTTGACAGGTGTATGCCCCTGTAAAAATTAAACAACGGTCTAATGAAGAAATGGCACCTCTTTTCTCACTCTCTCCCAAGTCCTTTCATACATTTTCAGACTCATACTTGTAAAATTTCATGGTATGTTTACCATATCTAACTCCAGCCTGCAAAGCAGTCACAGCTAAGTCAAGCACATCCCACACTGCTTCATTGACCCATTTCTTCCAGTAGCAGCAGGTCCCACAGATGCCACAAGGGCCTGAGCACAACCTCAGGGAACAGGGAAGCCTCTCCCTGTGCCAGGGATCTGAAACAGAGGCTCTACAGATTAAACAGATCTTGAACGTGTTATCTAATACCACAGCAATAAGTGCGGACAAGATAACCCTTACTAACCCAATGTGAACCCTCTTTGAGCTGCTGCTGCTCAGAAACTTTTTCAGTTTTTTTAAACAGGCTGCATGGGAAGTGAATGAAAGCAGTGGTTTGAAGGGCATTCTCCTTTTTCTCTTCTACTGTACAGCCATACATCATCAACTCTTCCATAATGTCTGGCTTCCCTTGAAATTGCTGACCTGTCTGAGGAGAGAAAAGAAAAATAAATACTATCAAAGCCAGTCATCTATAAAGATAAGGTAAGGTGGGAATGTAGCCTCAAAAAGAAAAAGGGGGAAAAAACTGAGTTATGTGAAATAAGTGTGAAACAATGCTATTTGGGCACTATCAGACAAAACTTTGTTACAGCTAAGAATCATCCAGGAGATGGCACATATTCAGATATCAAAAACGTTAGGACCTGGAGATCAGAAATTAACACAACCGCACCAGACCGAGTCTTGTTTTACAGACCAGTTCTGTTCTGCCTCTGCCCATCTCATCTCATTTCACTGGGATTGCAGCATCTCATCCACTCTTAAACCTACTAGAAATTTCCCTAGAAAGATCAAAAAGCCAAAGTGATGGCATAGTTCATAAAACTGAAAGGGAAAACCTATGGGAAAAAGCAGAAGCAAGTATGACCACTTGTGCTTGTGAATTGCAGTGTTTATTTACCAGAAGTGTCTTATGAATCTGCCAGCAAACAGCCTCTCAACATAAAAAAAAGAAAGCATTCAATGAGGGTTGCACTCAGAAGAATGATTTTTAAAGACTTCCATCCCACAGATCTTAATGCAAGAGGGAAACGATTACCTGGAATCATACACCAAAGGGTAAATGGCAGCCTGAGTGTCTGGGACTGACCAAGTGACAGGCATTTGTTTCTATTCTGACAGAAGTGTTGACACCCACTAACTGCTGCTGCTGTGACAGAAATAGAAATGCACAAAATGTCAAGCTCTTAAACAAAGCAGGCAGAGGTACCAATGACGAAGTTTAAGTTTAAGCATCCAAATCAGCAACACACGGAGAGCACCTGGCTGTCTTCTGTTGGCCCTCGAATGTTGATGAGTTCGACAACAGCTTGTCCCAGCCTGGTCCTTCACAGGTTTTTCTGCTATTCTTTGTTACAAGCTGTCAAAAATATATTTATTTTTTTTTTAAATTCTAATTTCCAGTGGAAACTTTGCAAACAGAGGAGAGTTTGGGAGAGGAAAGACTGAAAGACATTTCCCCTTTTCTTGCAATACATTTCAGCGGTGATAAGAAGAAAAATACTTGAACTGACTTTCCATTGACCAAATATGCACAATTTTGCTGCTTATCAGCTGTTGGAATCATGTTCAAAGACCCTTTGAACTAAAGATTTCAGTTTTGCAGCAAGGCCTGTGTTAGCAGGATGCAGTAGCTCTCCAGCAGCCCTGCAGCTTGCCCAACCTCACCTCCCTTCCTCCAGCAGAGGTGGGGGTCTTCTGCAAACCAGGAGCCAGACCCCTTTCCCACCTGGGAAAGGGGAGCTTCAGTGTAGTGGTTGTTCTCAGGCAGGGGTGAAATCTGAGTACAGATAGGGCAAATAATTGCATTCAGCCTGGAGAACACTCTTGTGCCTTTTCTGCAGAACATGGTATTTTCTTGCTTCTACCCCAAAATATTCTGTAATGAAACTGTGTCTTGGGTAGCGTTTCCTCTCTTCCATAGCAAACCTCATTACTTTTTGATGGCAGATGAAAAGGGCTCCCATTTGTGCTGTAAGCCTTCATAACATACTACAGGGGGATACAGTGCTCTCGCTTTCAGTTTCAGATGTTTTGGGGTCAATACCTGCTTGCTGGGAAGCTGCTGAGTCCTGCTCAACAGCTGCAGTGGCTGCTGCCAAGGTGGGAGCAGGGCTGCAGCAGTAGGAAAGCCCACGTGGACCTCCTCCTCAGGGCTTGCCCATGGGCATAGTGGCACGCAGGTGCTTGGTACAGCACCTTGCAGCCCAGCATAACCATGTTTGTGTGAGTGCCCTGAGCTCCACCATCCACTTTCACACCCCGGGTTCTTACCAAGTTTTTTTCACTGTGTTTGAAGTCCTGCCTGGTGGCAGAGACCACGCAACATGAGTTGGCAGCAGTGATGAATGATTTGGTTCTCATGCCTCTTAATGAGGAGATGGTATCCGAGCATATCACTGCTTACTGTTTTGCTTTTGAATATTTGATTAAGTTATTCAATATTTCTTTAAGGAGGCACACACTCCGTAGGCTGTAATAACCATGTGGAGTCTACCAAGCAAAACTAGCACTGCTAGCAACAGGCGTGCCAGTCTGCATGTCAGCTCTTCATTTCTGTTGTGCTCCCTAGGTGAAGACAATATGCAAAGTAAGCATTTTGGTGGCTCTTTCATTATATATGAACTGTGGTAAGTTAGATGAAGAAAGTGTTTATTTTGAGAGAGTTCAGCTTTCTCCCCGGAAAAATTGGCCCTCAATGCAGCTGTTTGGAGTCCCTTGACTGACAACCTCCACCATCGTGTTTTGGGGGTAATCGTTAAAGCCTGGCTTGATGGTTGCTCAGGAAAAATGACATGGTTTCCAGCCAAGCACTCGGGCAAGGCAGATCTACTGTGTGAGCAGCACTCTCTCTGTAGATGAAGCTGCCTCGTCTTCAACATACTTTTCTCATTCATTTTTGCCTGTTTAAAAATCTCAGGCCAGGACAAAAATGTCAGGTACTCCCTTTGGTGCTCAGTTCAGCATTTAAGAAGGTGCAAGATTCTCTAGCACAGCTGACCCTTTCTTTCCATTGGCCTGTCAAATGAGAGACATGATTGTCTTTCCATACCATGGGATTTATGCTGGAGAGGTGTTTTATTGCTTTAGTTCCAGATATTTTCTAGCCATAAGTTTGTAGTGGATAGGAATTTTTGTTATCTGTCCAGGTGTTCCCTGGAGTTCAGGAGCTGGTCAAGGACTGGGTTTAGGTGCTTCTGCATTGTAGCATTTTTAGTTTGAATTGCCTGATTTCTCCTTGGGAACACCACACTCTAGAAAAGCTGCATGTATTTAGCAAGTCTTGGCTCCTCATTTAGCAAGTACTTAAACATAAGCTCAATATTAAGATGGTAAATTTATTTCAGTGTTATTAATTTTTCACAGCATAGGGCATAGAGCATCTCTCATAGAAGGGGAGACTGAGAGAGCTGGGGTTGTTCAGCCTCTAGAACTAGAGAGGGCTCAGGGGGACCTCAGCAATGTTTGTAAGTATCTGATAGGAGGTGCAGAGAAGACAGGCCAGGCTCTTCTCAGTGCTGCCAAGTGACAGAGGAGGCAACACACGGAGATTGAAATACACAGGAAACTTTGTCTGAACAAAGGAAAACACTTTTCTGCTGTGGGAGTGGTTGAACACTGGAGAAAGTTGCTGAGAGAAGGTTTGGAGTCTTCATCTTTGGAGATACTTGAAGCCCAACTGGACACAGCCATGGGCAACCTGCTGTAGCTGACCTTGCTTTGAACAGGAGGGTTGGACTAGACAGTCCACAGAGGTCCCTTCCCACCTCAACTGTTCTGATTTTGTGGTTGCCATTCTGGCTTGTCATCAGGCCAACAGAAGAATCCAGGCTCAGTTGTACTGGGTTTTTCTCTTGTTAGGAGCCACCCTGTGTGCTTAGGAGACTCTTTTTGGCCTGACTGCAGCCAAAGACATATTAAGTTGCCTAGAGACCAGCAGTAGCAGCTCCTCCCTGTTTGTTTGAAACCTCTCCTTAGGTGGATTTTCAATTACAAGTCAGCAATGTCAATAAAGTTGGTAAGGTCTTGTGAACCACAGCTGTGGACGGCTGCAAAATCCTGAGCCAAAGTTTTCCACTGAAGAATTAAACAGTAGAAATAGAGAAGCCTCCTTCTCCCAAGACCAGTGGGGAGACTCACAGACTTCTCAGTCTAGCATTGAAACAAGCACCTAGAACCCCTGAAGCCCTCATGTCAAAGAGAGTAAATACTGACTTCTGGCTTTAGTGTGGGAGCCAGGAACAGACATATATGCATTGCTTTATTTGGAAAGCCACTAACACACCACCAATAACAAAAATTTATAAATCTTGCAACTGCAGATGGTTCAACAAAAGGCTACAAATATTGCTTGAACCTGCAGAATAAAATAATAATCACTGGAAATGATGCCAGGTTGTCCCAGGTAACTTGCTGAAAACCGTGACGTTTCTTGGCTTTATATATGCAAACACGGCTTAAGGGTAGATTGGCTTTCATGACAAATAAGTAGGTCTTTGGACAGAAGGTTTCGGTGAGATGTGCATTTTGGTTTCCTAATTTCCCTGGCATCATGTCGTGTTTGATAGTGGCTTTTCTGACTCACATGAGTAAGGAGATTGTTGCCCTCGAGTTACATGTTTTGCAGAGCAGTTAGCACACTTCTGTCAGCCCGTCTGCAGCACAGCAACGTTACTCAGCAATTCTGCTGGTGAGACACTTCTGTTTTGGAAAGACACAAAATGCATGGAGATTTTCATGGCAAGGCCTTAGTGGGGTCAGAGAAATCAAACTAATTGGCTAAAATGAAGCAGAGGAACTATGTGCTCTCATTTCCCCTTCAAAATCAGCACCTTATAGGACCAGGTCTTCAGGAAAGTAACCAGGTGGGAGGGATAGCTGAGGTATTTAGTTTCAGTCTGAAACTTCGATCTGAACAATACACTTGTAGGGTCCCAGAGTGTTGGGGAAGGTTTGGATTGACAGTCATAGGAAGCAATGAAAGCTCTTGCGTTTTTTAAAACTGTCATCGACAAATCACATTGATCAAACACCAGCAGTGTAGCACATGCTCACAGGGGCACCGATTGCTGAAATTCAGCTGCACGTCTGATTCTGCCAATGTTAAATAACATTACTCCCAGATGCATATTCCTAACCAGGATTAACAGCTGAATGCAGGACTGCAGCAAGTGGCTGCCATTAAAGGTAGAGGACCTGGTCTGAAGGCCCCAGAAATTCCTTCCCCATCTGTGGTTATGTAATACATAAAAACTAAATTCTGCCAAGTGGTGACAGTTCATATTGCTCAGATAGATAGAGTGTAACATTCATTAACTGTCTTTTACAGCTGTAAGAGTCTTGATGTTGCTATTACACTGATAGCAAATTTCCCACCCTGCTTCCCTGGGAAGCCAGCGGACGCTGACGCAGAGCACTGATGAAGGGGAGGCCGGGGACATACGAGGCTGCAGCTGCTCCCACCCACCTGCTCTCGTGCCATTCTTCAGATATCCCCTGGCCCGCTTCCTCCTTCCAGTCTGTCCCGCCTTGTTGTTTTGAAGATTTCCATCTCTTCTACATCTCTTCTACATGAAAACGAGGTTTTGCCTCGTTTTCATCACCAGGTTCAGAGTGGCTGCCCCATCCCTGGACACCCTCAGTGAGTGCTAGGCCATCTCTCTTCTTGAACAAAGCCTGGTTTCTGTGACATTAGCTGTGGCAAGCAGAAGAGGTCAGCTGCCCTTGCTTGCTTAACAAGGGAGTAAAGGTATCAGGGCTGACAGGGAGAATGGTTTTGGTTCGTTTTAGATGAAATCTAATCTATGAACTGCAAACCTAGTTTATACATGTCCGAACTAAAAAAGCAGCAGACAAAATCAACTTTGTTCTCACTGTTCATTCAAAAGCCTAATATGTAGGGGTTTTTTTTCCTTTTTTTAACCTTTAAGTAGAGTCAGGACAGTCCCATGTTTTATATAGCAGAAACTAAAGACATAGTATTCAGTGGATTCATTTAGCAAGTACCAATTATCAGCCTTCTGTTGTTCATTCAAAAAGTTAAGAGCTTTGTTGCCAAGTCGCAACAAATTCATGGCTAGCTTTGACAGTGATACTGCACGTGAACAATTTCTGATACTCACTGGAAAACAAACTAAAGCATCTACTTCAAAGTGTGTCCACCCCATGGAATTTAGGAAGAAGAAATGGAAAACCCAAACAAGGCACACTGAAATCTGGGGGATTATTCACCTACTTCAAGTTAGGCAGTTACTAATGTGAGCGACAGTTTCAACATCTATCCTAATAAAAGTGATGCATGCATTTGTAAGATCCTGACCCTTATTCAACACAAGGTCTAAACAGCTCATAGGAATATCCTATGGACATTCATAGCCCATATCCTCACAGACAATCTTCAGAATACACTTCAAGAGGATTATTAAATAAACCACAGTGGAGTTCAGTGTTCTTTGCTGACCTGAACTCTTCCCTTCAACCTAAAAATCCTTTAGCCTACTTTTTTGTCTTTTAAATCTTTTGGAAAAACTGGAGCAACATAATGTAGTGCAACCTCTCCTGCATTGTCTTTCTTTACTTCCCTATTAACTAATGGAATTAAATGTTCCTTAGAATTCCTTTTTACTACCTTGTTAGTTGTAACTTTTTTTGAAGCTTCAGCCCTTCTGACTTTATACACTCATGCTGTTATTTTTACTGGTTTGAGCCAGGAAGCTTTATTTTTATATGATTCCCCAAATTATATGATTTCCCAATCTCAAATAGTTACCGGGGCATTCTTCCCTGCTGCTTTTTCTCCACCTTAAGAGTTTTTAATACATTTTTTCAGTCATGGTCGATGCTTTGCCCAATTTCACCCAACACCTGGGCAGTTCTCCATTCTTTTCTGGTTGCAGTACCCCTTGCACAACTGTAAATTTCTGAATTTTAAAATAAATTTATTTTCTTTTAGGGTTGTGACTTTATTGGCCAGATTTTCAATGAGTTTCACCTTCCTGTGGAAAGAGCTCCCCCATAAGACTAGGTCCTGGTCTTTGTGTGCTGAAGGCTGCTCTTTGAACACCACTATTGTTTTGCTTCCCTCTTTCTTCCTGACCTTAGAATAACAGACATCTTCACTTCGTGATTATTTTTATCCAGATCTCTCAAAAAAAAAAAAAAAAGATGACATTTTATTTCAACACAGAAACCATAATTTTGTTGGAAATAATCAACAGAACTGCCAGAAGTTTTAACTCAATGCTGCACTATGTATATTTTGTTATTACAAAACTGCTCTCTGGTTGAAAGTCCTACAACTGCAGCAGCTTGAAAGCTGCTTAACAGAACGTCACAAACAGCAGTTTTGTTCTTCTTACATACCTTGTGCTAGCAAACCTCCCCACATGTGGCAAACCTTATTAGTTTGAAAGAGGAAGTGGTAAACAGGCTGTACAAAACTAATCTTTCGGTATCTGTGGCAGTTTTTTTCTTTTTTTTTTGCTATTGGCAGCCTCCATTTTAAAGGGAGTGGCTTTTTCATTTCATTTCAGTTTATCAGTAGGCTGACTTAGAGTTTTGCCATCACCCGCCTCCAATTCGTTTACCTCTTCATGTAATTCATCCTCCAGCTCATAGTCCAAGACTGATTCAGTGTTATCATCACAGTAATCAGCTTCATACCTGTCCAGTAAGTATTTCTGTGGTGTAATGTCATCATCAGGAGGATTCCTTGTTTTTTTCTTTTTCATTTTCTTTCGAGTCTTAGAAAGCCACTGCTCCTGCTCTTCTGTCCAGGCAATGCTTTCTGTATCTCTTGACACTTTCAGTCTTTTGTAGTCCATTATCTGCTTATTCAGCAGTTCATGATCAATACCAAAAAGATTAGAACGCATGGGTGAATCTGAAGATTGAGCTGCTGAAGAGAACAGTTTACTGTGGAAAGGAAAACAAATGTTGTGGGTTTTTTTTCCCCATGTATATTTTAAGGGGCAATGCTAACTGTGACAATTTGAGTAACACAGAAATTAACTGCAGTTTTTAGTTTGGCTTTATTAATGCACTGTGCTCAGCATTGTGCTCCCTGCTAAGAAGGCAGAGGTACCACCATACTATGTGTCAAGGATAGGCTGTTGCATAAGCCTGTCAGTGTATCAACAGATTTAATGGGGGGAAGCCAACAGAGCAACTACGTTCTAGATGAAACTGCTTGCTTCCAGGAAAAGGTGTGCATAGGCAACAGAGTAAGCACTGAAGCTGGGAGCACCAAGACTCTCACAGCTCTTCCAAGGAGTGCCGAGAACACATCAGGCCGGTGTATGAATGACAGCGTATGGCACCTTAAGCTGACCTTAAGCATTTCCAGAAGACACAAACAGCAGAAGATGTTAGGTGCCCTGTGGGAAAGTCTGTCACAACAGTGATTTCTCCCAAGAAGCTATTTCTGATTTGCACCCAATGAACCGTCCTGAGAGACATTAAGGCACAAAAGGCATTTCCACCAACAGACTGCAGCACACAAAGTGCAAGGCTGTTGGCTTTGAGAGCATCCAGTCCACAGAATCATTCCAATAGACTGTTCAGCCCTATCCCTCAATAGCCAAAATTCCCTCACAGAGGAATGCTTAATTAACTTACTTTTTGTTAACTTAGGGAGATTTATCAGAAAACTTGTACTCCTTTATAAGAATCCAGACTTATATCAGGAAAAAGTGGCCAAGTAGAGTAGTACTGGTAAATGTAAAGCTTTTATCCTCATCAGAAAATTACCAGCAAGAAATAAGTATTACTGCTGTAAAGTATTTTTTAAAATTTAATTATCACAAACACATTTGAGTCTTGAATTCTTAGAAATTCTAAAAATATTTCCCTCATAAAAGTGAAGATACTAATACCAGTACAAGTATTGGGTCTGCAAGTAACAAGTCTGATGACTATGTCTCTCAGAGTACAGACATCAAACATAGCTGATTTCTAAAGCCTGTGTTATCACCTTATGGGTTAGTTGCCTTTGAAAGCACATACACTATACTGTTACAGGTGACAATTCAGTCATCCTCCACAGCTTAACAGAGGCCCACTTATATACAAAAACAGACTTTCCCTTTCCATATTTGCAAACCTGTGGTCTACAGCAAGGTACCTGGGCACAAGAACCAACAACAAAATAGCCTATAAAAATGTGTTGGCACTAAAATATGAAAGTAAACTAAAGCATATATAATAAGAAGTACTTTCCCTCTGTAGCCTCTTCTGTTAATAAAAGGGCCCAACTGATCTCTTTAAAAGATGAGATGCCTTTTTGGTAAGGTCTTCCAAAAAGTCTCTCTCCAACTTTCTATTTCCTCATAACACCATTTGCTGAACCCCAAGATAACAACAATGTACACATCTAATTAAAATATACTTTCTGTCATGTAAAATGATACTCAATTTAAGCTGGCCAACAGAGATGAAAACAGACACCTGTAGAACTCTGATTCAAATAACCCACCTAGAATCATTTTGAGATAATGTTTCTACTTCTTCTGGAGGTCCAAAATCAGCAATTGACAATAATTCCTCAATCTGTAAACACATTAAGACAATACATATTAAAGGCCCTGTATTAAATTTACTTTGTTCACGCCTAGACAACATGAAAGTATCAAACAACAAATATTTTATTTTCTATATGTCTGGAATATTTAGCAAAAACATTTCAAAATAGCCTTTTCCTCCATTTTCATGGAACTGCGTATACTTCTTGCCTGGGAAGTCCATGTCAAGTAACGTAACTGATCCAGGGATTCCTACAGTTTTTTGCCTTATGTACATTCTGAACAGTTGGCTAGGGAATGTGTGACATAATTTTTTGCTAATTTGGTCTTACTTCAGTCTTGCAAATCCTTTTTCATAACATACTTACACTGGGATTTTTTTCACTTCTTCCCCCTTTCTGCAGTTTGTACTTCTATTGCGTGTAAATATTGAGTTCCCAACTTCCTTTTAACATGGCACCTAATGAGTAAACGCTACAAATCTAGTTTATCCAGTGCTTACAGACTGCACCTAATTGGGAAAATTTTATCTCATTTGAAATTTTTATTCCTGCTTTTCTTTACATTACTTCCCTTGTAATTCAACATATTTTTCTAGGAGTTCAATTGGATGGTCCTTCCCTGTCTTCCAATACTTCATAATCAGGTTCAGCTACATTATTTCAAGCCCTGTTGTTTGAATTACATAAACCTGATGATCTGCAAAGTATGAAAAGATGATCCATCTAAGTGCTGCTCAGTGCCATTCACTCACAGAAGCTGTATAAGGAGGGTTTTTACTTGTCTTGTGTAGTTAACTTTCTTGGTGCCTATGCACTGAACTTGAAGGTAAGGTAGTCCACGGGTTTTCTTCTTCAAAAAGAGTAAGTGGTCATTTAACAAAGTTTGAGAAACAGTGATTAATGGCACAGGTTCCACAATAACAGACCTGAAAGGCAGGACCTGCAGGAGTAGGTATTTGAAGCTCCATCTAGATATGTTAATAACAGAGTAATAGTAATGACAAAGTGCTTCCATAATCACTTGTTACTTGTTGTGTAGATTTCTTGTGTTGATTAGGGGGAGCATAATAACAAATATAAAAAACTGTCAGAAGAGTTTAGTTAATTTGTATTACTGTGCATTTTGTTGATGCTAAGGCAGGTGAAAACATTTGCATTGTGGATCAGTATATTGGCATAAAACTCAGAATTTTTCCGACCACAGAAAGTTCAAGCAATTCACTGCATTTCTGGAGTCTGAAGTTCCTGTTATCCCTTCCAGCTCTGCTAATACACACCACATGAGCCCATAAGTCACTAGCAGTAATTGGTTGTAATAGTAGCACATCTAAGAATAAGGCACTTAAGGGCACAGAAATGTGAACGTGTTCTTTTCAACTAACGTTCTTTCGATTCACATCAACAGCTCGAGGAGACTTTTTCATGAAATTCCACTCATTGGTGTCATCTTTCTCTCACGGAAATCTCACTATTTAAGATATCTCACTTCACAGTCCTCATGACAGCGAATTCCTAGAAAACATTCTAGCAATATTTCAACTAGTCAAAACCATCAACACCTTGATAGAAAATCTGAAATAGTAAAGATAATTTTAAAAGTGAAAAAAAAAAAGGTAGTATGAGCAAGCTTACATCCTCCATGCAAAGATCTGCACTTCCCTAGAAACATTTTAACAATTCACAGATGGAAAAAGCTTGGGATAAAAAATATTTAAAAATCACTGATTAGATTCAACAGCATTTTACAAACATGTAACATTTCAAATGTGGAAGACAGCTCCTCAGACCTCATTTCTATAATCATGTATACCAGGCAACAGACAACTGCCTACCCTATATTAATGTAATTGTAATTTCATTTTTTAGGATTTCTTTTTTGATCTAATGATCTGGCCTACAAGCTTCTCTGAAAATTTCATGTCAGAAATTTTAACAGTAGCATCAAAAATAGTTCATGAGGCGATAGCTCATTGTATATACGCATCAGTTTTACTCAAGATTCTTTGCTAAAATGCTTTAGAACATGAAGAGGAAAGGGTATAGACAAGGACTGATTTTTAATGTAGATTCATAGAGCAACTGAATGATCAGCTCTCTCCATATTCCTAAGCACTATGGTATGCCTAGTCACTACGTCTACACATCATTATATTCATACATTGAGTAAAAGATTACAATTACCTCTTTTACAGCTGCAGCTTCTTTGTCTTTTACAAATACTATTGGGGGTACATTTCCTAGAATCTGCTGACTCATCAGAAGATACCTGGAAAAAATACAGCATTCACTAGTATGAGTAACAGTACAGCACCTTCAGGACAGATAAAATATGTTAAATTAATTCCAGCAGTACTACAAACTTAAGGATATTGTTTACAAAACTTACAGTCTGATGGGTACCCATTCAGGTTAGTGCTAAGCAATACATCACTGCAGAATCCCAACTCATTGACATAAAAAAACTACTAGCTGCAGATCCCACCGAGTACTGATGATACTAGGTTTGTCTCCCGTATGCACAGGCTGGAGCAGGTCTTAGTGGTCAACGGCACAATGTCCGGATGGAGACCGGTGACAAGTGGTGTCCCTCAGGGGTCCGTACTAGGACCGGTGCTGTTCAACATCTTCATCAATGACTTGGACAGTGAGATAGAGTGCACCCTCAGCAAGTTTGCAGATGACACCAAGCTGAGTGGTGCGGTTGACACACCAGAAGGCCGGGATGTCATCCAGAGGGACCTGGACAGGCTGGAGAGGTGGGCCTGTGTGAACCTCATGAGGTTCAACAAGGCCAAGTGCAAGGTCCTGCACCTGGGATGGGGTAACCCCCAGTATCAATACAGCCTGGGGGGAGAAAGGATGGAGAGCACCCCTGCCGAGAGGGACTTGGGGGTGCTGGTGGATAAAAAGCTGGACATGAGCCGGCAATGTGCCCTGGCAGCCCAGAAGGCCAACCGTACTCTGGGCTGCATCAGGAGGAGCGTGGCCAGCAGGTCGAGGGAGGTAATTCTGCCCCTCTACTCAGCTCTGGTGAGACCTCACCTAGAGTACTGCGTCCAGCTCTGGAGCCCTCAGCACAAGAAGGACATGGAAGTGTTGGAGCGGGTCCAGAAGAGGGCTACTAAAATGATCCGAGGGCTGGAGCACCTCTCCTATGAGGACAGGCTGAGAGAGTTGGGCTTGTTCAGTCTAGAGAAAAGAAGGCTGCGGGGAGACCTGATTGCGGCCTTTCAGTACCTAAAGGGGGCCTATAGGAAAGAGGGGGAAAACCTTTTTAGTAGGGCCAGCTGCGTTAGGACAAGGGGTAATGGTTTTAAACTAAATCGGGGTAGGTTTAGGCTAGATATAAGGAAAAAATTCTTTACAATGAGGGTGGTAAACCACTGGAACAGGTTGCCCAGAGAGGTAGTGGAGGCCCCATCCCTGGAAACATTCAAGGCCAGGTTGGATGGGGCTCTGAGCAACCTGATCTAGTTGGCGGTGTCCCTGCTGACTGCAGGGGGGTTGGACTCGATGACCTCTAGTGGTCCCCTCCAACCCAAAACATTCTATGATTCTATGATTCTATGATTTCCCCACTTCATGTGGCTTCCTTATCCCCACTGTAGGGGTGAGAGCAGTGGGAGATAGAGCCCTCACAGCAGGGCAAGACAACTAGTCCTACATGCTAGCTGCAGGAAGGACTGACAGAGCTCCCCTCGCCTTCTTCACAGCCTGTGACATTCCTTCTCAAAGAGTGGAAGCTGTTGGGAGCAGAAGAGAGTGTTGTGCTGGAGCAGGAATTATATAGCCTAGGGAAACAGGAGGAAAGGAAATGGCTCTACAGGTGTGGTTCAGTGGCACCTTCCCCATGGGGTGAAGTCCTGATCCTCCAACAGACTGGCTGGATAGCAGAGGGTAAGCCCAGGAAAGAGGGAAAGACAAAAATCTCTATGATATCCTGAAAACTCACTGGACCCTCTGCCAAAAATGGGTAAAAGCATCACAATACACAGTAGCATCCCAACATCTCTTTTTTGTTATCAGTACTGTGAAGAATTCCTGTAATATTAGTCACCCCTTCTGGAGGTCCAAATTGTCCCTAGTGATCAGAATTGCCCAGTGAATCTGTAAGGACATACTTGTTATAATTGCCAGTCCTCTTGTGCAGCATCATATTCTGGCCTACTGTTGTGCACAGCATGTCCAGCCCACCATCACTACCACAATGAAGTGAAACTTCATCCAAACTCCTCTTTCTTTCTGCTCAGCCCAGTCCAATCCTAGTAAAGCATAGAAGCCAAATAAGCCAGCTGTGCTCCAGCAGGAGGATACACAGCTGGTCTGACACAGTCATCTTTCCCTGTGAGGCTCATCACAGGAGATGCTCTGACTCCAAGTATCTAAAAATCTAAAGCATCCTAACAAGTCAGATATAGATTGTTAGAAACACTTAAAAATGGTACTAGTATACACAGCTATGAATTTATGAAGTGGTCTAACTGTTTATCCCATAGCAGTACCGTATACGTGGAGCACTCTTGCGCAGTACACTTTCAACATAACTTTCTTTCTCCCTAGTAGTAGCAGGATTCCAGTACACACGACACGCTGAAAAGTTTGATGCCAGGGACACCTAAGAAAAGACAAACATTTATGTAAAATTATATGTATACACACACTCTTCATATACAACAGTCTCTAATTCATGAATAAGCATACAGTGACCCAAACTGGCTATGTAAATTCTTAGGAGAATCTCTTCTTCCATCTCTGCTCTTAAGAACCAAAATTACACGGTGCCTTCATAGAGGTAGAGTTTAACACCAAATAAGATTTACATTCAGTACCTGAAAGGACTTTTTTAACTTAGGCAAGTCACTGCCTGATCTCCCCTTCAACTGAAATTAAACAGAGGAGAAGTCTGTCAACACCTGTGTGTTACTGACAGTGCTACACTTAATCAATGCAAGGGTGCTACCATCACAAATAGTCCATAATGACACTTTATGGCATGCTGTTTTAGAATACAGTTGAAAGTGTAAGTTTCCACTAAAGAAGGACCTGTGACACTGCCTGGTTTGTTGTCACCCAGAGTTTGGTTTTGGTATTGACAGAAAAGAAGACACCCTCCATGCCACTGTAATGTAAGAATCTCTCCAGCTCTAAAGCCTCCTGGGAACCTCCAGTGCTCTAGCTCACTAACAGGTAATATTCACAGCTGTCATGCACGCAACTGAGAACGCACGGTGTGCAGGGACCAAAGCACATGTGAGATTGTCAACCTATCTTCCTGAAGAATAAACTTCTGAAACACAAATTGGATTCTGGAAGATTTCTGTAACTGTCATTCATCGCATCTAGCAGTGTCTTACAGAACAGGTTCTCACTATGACAGTACACTCAGCAAACTTCTAATAACCTACATGGCTCAACCAAAGGAAGGAGCCAAGGAAGAGGGAGAAGGCAGCATAAACTACCCATTAGAAGGCACAGTTCAGAGGTCATCTAGTCCAGAAACCAACTCCTCAAACAAACAGATGTCTACAGACATTAGCAGGAAAAGACAATTCCATCAGAGTATTCCCGGGAGTGAAAACTGCATCGGGGTCTGCTGTTGACAGTGCTACTCCTTCCTAGGGCAGAATGGACTGTGCCAAAAACCAAAGCAGATACTGATTTTTTCCACCACTAAATAACTCCTGCCTGGGGAAACCCACCACTCCTTAAAAAAAAACCCACAGTGATGATTAACCAGCTGTTTCTACTTCAGGGTCAACCATCCCCATCTCCCACACTGAGTCTAATGTAAGCACATAAACAACCCTATCTAACACAAGCCATTTCTTTATCATCACATAAGTAATGTTATCAAGTGGATAAAAGGTTGATGTATCAAGTCTGAAGCATGATCCTTATCTGTATTACTATTATGTAATTTTAACTTTTTATACCAAAAAAACCCAAATTCTGATGGATTGTAGAAAGCCTACTGGAAGATTTCTTTTGATAACAAAAGTAAAGATATCAGACCAGAAGCAGCTCAAGAGTAAATCAGGACCAAGTCTCAGCCATGTCCCAGTGCAGCACGAAAACTAAGCATGACACAGTTATAATAAAATCTGTACTATATTTGGAAGAAAGCTGTTTCCTTCCCTCATGTTACAAGTTGTTTCATTTACAGCAATGCCTCCCAAAAGCGCTGTGGCTCGCTTACACCAGCCAGTATTTTTACATGCAGACAATCTCAGACAAGCAATCCTCAAAGCCCTAGAGAGAGAGAAATACTATATGAAGGATACTGCACATATAGAGCCAAAAGATTCATCTTGCCCATGTAATTTTAATCACTTGCCGGAAGACAGAATTAATTCAGCTGCCAAAAACATCTGTTTCAATCATATATGGCAAACCCCTTGTAATAGATGCACCTATGAGGAGCAATGCTTCTAACGTCAAGCTTTTAAGCCAAACACTGGTATCATTCAATCTTAACAAAAGAGCAAATGTAGAAGAAGAAACTACAGACAACAAGCAAGTACGTGGAGACCAACTTAGTTCCTGAATCAGAGCTCTAATGTCCCTTTCAAACCCATGAATTATGACAACACTAGCTACCATCGGGTACAAATTCTAATTCTTTCTGGAACCTGGCTTGCCAATGGCTTTTTTTTGAACTAAGCTCATGTCCCACTTAGACCTTCTGCCTACGTAATGATGCTGGTGAGGGACACAAGGAGGTATCAACTCCCACATAGCTGCATGAAGAAAAAACTCTTGCAAAAATATGTTGGTAAAACCAGGCTCCTCCTTCT
This sequence comes from Egretta garzetta, assembly GCF_000687185.1. NCBI lineage: Eukaryota > Metazoa > Chordata > Aves > Pelecaniformes > Ardeidae > Egretta > Egretta garzetta. Next base: position 779,668 of record NW_009259588.1, read on the forward strand.
GAAAGGGCAAGGAGAACAGTACATGTAAAAGTCATACCAGGAGAATCACCATTTAGTTGGCCTAAGTTGCATTTGCATTATAGTGGCAAAGATCTACTAAGCCAGGTACAACAGTGGCGAAGTTCTCCCAGTGTGCAAGGTGAACCCAGAGCCTCATCTTGCTGTGCTGTGCTACATCAGAAGCAATGCAGTACAACTCCTCCTGCACACATCACCACACCCAGGGAAGCTCCTTTTGCGCGGTCAGAGTGGCTCAACACGAGCTGTAGCTTTGGCACTTACCTTGCAGATTTCCAGCTTGAGATCATAAAGTTCTTGATTAACTTCACAGGTAGTCATCAAGTCTGCCACAGCTTTATGAATAAGACTATTCAAGACTCTGCAGCGTATGTTATCTTCTTTCCTAGTTTTTTTCTGCTCATCTTTCATTACAGAGGCTAACTTGGTTGGTTTATACATCTTTTAAAAAAAACCAACAACAACACATTAATCAGTAGTTACGAAACTGTATTAGGCAATTATATACAGTTTTATGCACTCCAAGTATGCTCTTCGAATGCCATTACTGGACCTGTGAGAGCTTTATATAGATCTTATGTATCAGGTGTTTCAATAAAGAATATTTCTGTTCACAAAATCTTTGACCTTCACGTATTACAGTCAAGGTTCCTTAGTTTGTTATTTTGTAGCAAGTTATACAGCTCAATAAATCAGTTCTCTAAAATACAGCACGCATTAAAAGTGTTGCTTGTTTGAAAAACAAACATGAAAACTTGTTTTCCAAAGAAGTAAAACTAAGCTGGTATACAGAAGTTTTAATCTGCATCAGTTCTCTGCTACGGGCTCCAGAGCGTACAAGAGTGTTGGAAACAGCCACGGGGAGCTGCTGAGAGCAATCCTGGCATGTCATAGTGAAACTTGAGCACTAGTGTTCATTCACAAAATTCTGCTATTTCTCCACCAGAAAATGCTTTTCCCAAAAGTTAGACACAATGGCAGAAGCAGCAGCAGCTTGCTCCTTCTGGCACAGACAAACACAGCATCTTAAAAGCTTGCACTTACCATTTTAGATCCCAGGGTAGGGCTGTCATACCAGAACTTCTTTCTTTTGGAAAAAGGAGAGGAAACCAGCTTCATCTTTCAGCAGCTCAGAGAAACAACGGTTTCCCTGTGTAACTAGAACGTCACCTGCCTGAAGGCGCCCAACACAACACCCGGGTTTCCACGCCTGCCCCACAGCGACTGCAGGCCCTGGCGCAGAGCAGGAGCAACGCTTCCTACCCACGACTGGGGCTGCAGGTGGAGGGGAGGGGGGGAGAAGAACGACTCCAGGGCCTCTTTAGAGACCGGTGTAACTTGGCCCGGTTCTGAAGCACCGTCATCAGAGCCCCGCGGCCACCGCAGGTGCTGCTCGTAGGGAACTCGGGGTGGGAGGCTCTCCCCATGCTGCCGGGAACACGGGGGTGCCCCGAGCCCCACAGCCCCTCTCACACAACTTCACCCAGCGCCCACAAACCACCCACCAGGGGCCGGCACGGCGGTGCGGGCGCAGGCGGGATACGGCCCGGCGCGGCCGGGAGCGTGGAGCACACTCGCCAGGCCG